>NC_081406.1:199499296-199640703 GCF_030272615.1 Cryptomeria japonica
CTAGTTTCACCCCAATGCTACATATATTTAAATGTTATACATTTGTATAGTTAGATGTTTAAATGTTTAAATTTCTTTTTGATATGTTGAAATGTTACGTTCTATATGTTTCCAATGTTATGCATAAATATTAAACATGTATACTTAGATGTTAAAATGATATCCTAGGACCGCTTGATATATCCTAGGACCTTTTAAGATACCTACGACCCCTTAGTAGGAACTTTTATGACATAAGATTCCTTAACAATCCTCTCCTCTCCCCTTACCCTCTCTCTCTCTCATTACCTACTCTCTCTCTCACTCACTCTCTCTCTATCACTCTCTCTCTCTCTCTCTCTCTCTCTCTCTCTCTCTCTCTCTCTCTCTCTCTCTCTCTCCTCTCTCTCTCTCTCTCTCTCTCTCTCTCTTCTCTCTCTCTCCTCTCTCTCTCTCTCTCTCTCTCTCAGACCCCTTAGTACATCCTAGGACCTCTTAAGAAATTATAGGATCACTTAATAAATCCTAGGACATGTTTTGACCTTGCAAGAAACCGAGAACCCTTTAATACATCCTACTACATCCTTAGACCCATTTTCACCCCAATGTTGCATATATTTAAATGTTATACATGTGTATGGTTACATGTTTAAATGTTTAAATTTATGTTTGATATGGGTAAATGTTATGTTCTATATATTTCCAATGTTATGTATAGATGTTAAACATGTATAGTTAGATGTTAAAATGATATCTTAGGACCCCTTAGTACACCCTAGGACCTTTTAAGATACCTAGGGCCCCTTAAGATACCTAGGACCCCTTATTAGGACCTTTTATGACATGTGATTCCTTAATATTTCCTATGATGACATAAATCCCCTTAAGATGTCCTATTCTAACATAAATCCTTTTAAGATTCTCTCTATCTCACTCTCTCTCTATCTCACTCAATCTCTCTCATTACCTACTCTATATCCTCTCCCCTTTCTCTCTCTCTCTCTCTCCCTGTCTCTCTATCTCTCTCCCTTTATGAACTCTCTCCTTCTCTTTTCTCTCTCTCCCTCATTCACTCTCTCATTACCTATTCTCTCTCTCTCTCTCTCTCTCCCATTATGAATTCTCTCCTCTTTTCTCTCTATCTCACTCTCTCTCTCTCATTACCTATTCTCTATCTATCTATCTCATTCACTCTCTCTCTCTCTCTCCCTCATTCACTCCCTCATTACCTATTCTCTCTCTCTATTTATGAACTCTCTCCTTCTCTTTTCTCTCTCTCTCCCTCATTCATTCTCTCATTACCTATTCTCTCTCTCTCTCCCATTATGAACTCTCTCCTCTTTTCTCTCTATCTCACTCTCTCTCTCTCATTACCTATTCTCTGTCTATCTATCTCATTCACTCTCTCTCTCTCTCTCCCTCATTCACTCTCTCATTACATATTCTCTCTCTCTATTTATGAACTCTCTCCTTCTCTTTTCTCTCTCTACCTCATTCACTCTCTCATTACCTATTCTCTCTCTCTCTCCCATTATGAACTCTCTCCTCTTTTCTCTCTATCTTACTCTCTCTCTCTCATTACCTATTCTCTATCTATCTATCTCATTCACTCTCTCTCTCTCCCTCATTCACTCTCTCATTACCTATTCTCTCTCTCTCTCCCATTATGAACTCTCTCCTCTTTTCTCTCTATCTTACTCTCTCTCTCTCATTACCTATTCTCTATCTATCTATCTCATTCACTCTCTCTCTCTCCCTCATTCACTCTCTCATTACCTATTCTCTCTCTATTTATGAACTCTCTCCTTCTCTTTTCTCTCTCTCTCCCTCATTCAGTCTCTCTCATTACATATTCTCTCTCTCTCTCTCTCACTCCCTCTTTCTCTCCCTTTATGAACTCTCTCTCTCATTACCTACTATCTCTCTCTTATTACCTATTCTCTCTCTCTCTCTCTATTTATGAACTCTCTCCGTATCTATTCTCTCTCTCTCTCTCTCCCCTTTATGAACTCTCTCTCTCTATCTCACTCACTCTCTCCCTTTATGAACTCTCTCTATGTCTCTATCTCATTACCTACTCTCTCTCTCTCTCTCATTACCTATTCTCTCTCTCTCTCCATTTATGAACTCTCTCTATCTCACTCACTCTCTCTCATTACCTACTCTCTCTCTCCTCTCCCCTTGCCCTCTCTCTCTCTCTCCCTCTCTGCCTTTATGAACTCTCTCCTTCTCTTTTCTCTCTCCCTCATTCACTTTCTCTTATTACCTATTCTCTCTCTCCCTTTATGAACTCTCTCTCTCTCTCTCTCACACACACACACACACACATTTCCTATAGTCTCTCTCACTCACTCATTGTCTCTCCAATTACCTACTCTTCCTCTCTCTCTCTCTCATTATTTTAATTGTACGTAAAAGTTTGGCTATTTAAATTTATATTTCTAAATTTTGTATTTAATTATAAGTTTTTTTTGGAAGGAGAAATGCAAATTAAATAATAATTTTAAATTTTCATGTTTGTATATATATGCAAATTATATTCACATTACGGGTGAAATTAACATAGATGATCTGTTAGGTCAGAAACCACCTCCACCTCTTCCACCTCCACCCTCACCTCCACTTCCACCTTCCAACCCTTAACTATAGCTTCACCATTACCTACTGAGCAATTCTCATCACGCATATTCATACCACTAGACATGACCCTCATGCTCGTCCCCAGCTACTACTTCTTGTAGATAGTATGCAAGGCATTGTGCATTCTGTACAGACATTGGATGATGATCTGGATAGCTATCACACATTAAGGGAGTCCATGTGTGCTTATTATTCTCGATGACCTCTCTTATAAAGAGGTCAATAATTTGAAAATTACAAAAAAATTATTTGAAACGTTATTTTGTGAACCCGAAAACGGGTGAGGAGATAACTAGAAAGAAGCCACGTACCTCTATTAGATGGTGTAGAAACCCATAGATAGTTGCACACTTTTGGGATTATTGTTGGATGGTATTTGACCATCCACCACACTCTAATCACAAGGTGTCGATGTATTTTTTGAAAAAATTATGGGCTGAATTTGAATTGGGTAGAAAACCCAATTACTTCGACATGAGATTATTCCAAGGGGTTGGTCGAGGCATACCACAAGACAGGCCAGGGGCCAAATCGAGTGATAGAGTCAAACATCATGTGCATGATGATCCCCTTATTCCTCTTCCCGCACCAGTTGTTCTTGCACCTGTTCATCATCGAGTAGTGGAATATGCTCTTGGTTCATTGAGTACCCTTTTGGGCAATTTTTTAGAGTAGTTGCACTAGGTGAGGGCTACTCCCAGCATAGCACATGTTTTCACGAGCTGCAGGGGTATATGTACGAGTCCCCAGAGTGATGTTGCCCATGGAGGATGTGGTGATGCAGTCCATGGTGGATATGATGATGTTGGCGAGGGTGTACATGATGATGTCATCTCATCATATTATAATCTATTGTGTGCAGATGATGATCATCCTACAGAGGTATAAATTTATTTATATAATTTACAGTGCAATATTAAATTCCATATATATACACATATGAACCATAACACATGTCAAAAATAATTTAACAAAGGAGGGTTGACACCACGTCATTGAGGGACCGCCATCATCTTACCTCGACATCTCGAGATGCTGATGCCCCATTTATGGTATGCACTTTCGTCTAGATTCATTGAAGTACATTTAAAATTAACAATTAAAACTTGAATTTAATAATGTGTATGATATTTGTTTTTCAATTTTATAGGGTGTTTCATGTAACACTGAGGTTGGCAGTTCTTCATGCCTCGGCCCATCGATCACTAAGCTCGGCCTTAGATACCCCTAGTATATTTTTCATTCATTAATTTAAAGTGTTTATATGCTTACTAATTCATGTAGAACTCTAATTCATGCCTATTTTTTGCAATTGTAAGCTTCTGGGTTGTCTGATGATGCATCACGTATATGCCCTGACCTATCAGTGACTTTGACTGCACATCAGAAACCATATGTATGCTTTTCTTCCATAAAATTGTAGTCTTTATATACTTTATAATTTATGTATATACAAGTTTGATTCATGCTTTATATATGTTGTTCAGGTCAACACCACTATCTCTCTTGGTGTGGCTACGGGATTGAGCCAAATGCAACCATCAATATTGTCATTTGAGATCATGATTAAAAAAATAAATTCTAATTTGTCTATTGTGTACCTGTATTTAATAGGGATTATCAAAATTGATGTAATGTTTTTTGTATAGGAGTTGACTACAACCACTTTTATTGTTCATGAGAGTGGACCTCCTCGTACCACTGAGGGCATTACTAAGCACAGTCGTATGGTAAAATTTTAAATGTTCATTATTTAATTACTTTATAAGTAATTACTTTATATGTGAATTATGCAAGTCATTTGAATTAAACACACATAGTATTCTCATGTTATCTTTTAATAATGCACAGGAGGGTGCAGGCACTAATATTGCAGACACACAAGATGGTGAATCTCAGGAGCACATCCATCAAGATGATGCATCTTAGTCATCTTCGCATGGAGTGAAGAGGACTGCATATCAGATGCACAAGAGCTCTTAGATTATATAGGTTAGAACTCGTTATGTTATGAAGACTTGTTATTATGTTATTTGGACTTGTTATTATGTCATTTCCTTGTTATTATTTTATTAGGAAATGTTATTATGTTATCAAGACTTGTTATGTGATTATATATCATGAGTTGTTATGATGGACTTATAACATGGATTTGTTCTATTATTTGTAGTAGGACTTGTTATGTGATTGTAGATCATGAGTTGTTATGGTGGACTTATAACATGGACTTGTTATCATTCATTATGATGTACTTGTTTATTCATGTAATTTACAAGATGATTAAATATCAATTGTAACTTCTACAAATTTAAACATTAAATATAAATAATTTGATCAATTAATAGTACTTATTTGTTCATGTAATTGACAAGATCAATTGATTTTATGTGAACTAGATTAGACTAGGACATAAACATATTTATGTAAACATTGAAACTTATTTATATTGAATTAAACATCAATTGTAACATATACATAAATTTGAGTGTCATAAAGTTGTAATTGACACCTGAACACCAAATTAATTAGCTAGATATAAGAATAAAGAAGACATATATACATATAGAAAGTTACATATAAAACGTTCCCACAATTAACACAAACTTACATGCATAAATTTGATTCAACCTAATGTACCATCTGCATGCTCTCTCTTATGCATTGTGCTTATAATTTCCCCATGCTCTTCCATTAAAAGTGTCCATAATACCTAATTACTAGGTCTCCCTTTGCATCTTTCTAATTTGATGTTTCTTACCACCACCAAATGAGAATAGTGTATAATCTTCTTTTCTGATTGGTAGTCTTCAAAAGATGGTAATCCATTCCTTCTTGTTAGGTATTTGCGTAGCCATGTGCCAACTATCGCAACAAACCCAACTGGATACTGAAAACCATCATCATCTACTTGATAACATATCAACTATTTCTTAGGTTCTATACATCTAGCAAGCCAATACTAAGTTTGCTCATCATTATCATTAGGTGCAACAATAGCATACACATGTCATAAAAAACAAATTTAAGTATATGTAGAAATAAAACTCATTAGAATCTATAATTCAAATACAATCATAAATTCTATGACAATACATAAATAATATAATTTAAAGTTATAAAGAGAAAATTGAATTAAATTACTAGGTTGTATGATGTTTGAAACACGATCATAATCTTCTAATGCAAATGCATGATCTGGGTCTTCATTTCTTCTAACATCTTGATATTGTGTCTCACTAGGTGTTAAGGATTTATATTGTCATTCGTCAACCCATTTTGTATTCTCGCATTCTTTCCATTCACCTGCAACACAAAATTAACAAAAACATGCAAGCTCCCTAGTCCATAGAGTCCATGTGTTAGAATTAGAACTCTTAAATGAATGCCATCTAGCTAAACCATTGATTGTATCACAATCATATCTTGGAAGGATATTCTCCTCTTCAACTAGCTAGAAGAAACATCTGATTGTAGAGTTTTGACTTGATCCTATAGATAAAGTTCTACACCAATCCACAATTGCACTTGCATTTTTAAATTTATCTTTTTCCTCGAATTTGTGTTGTTCTCTACAAAGGGCTCTCTTAATACATGCACTAGCACCATCATATTCTCATTTCCCGTGTCCAGCTTCAAAAAAACTCCACATGTGTTGGATATTAGTTTTCTTGTATATCCTACTCAACCAATAAAACATTCTAGCATTTTTGAATTGCCCTATTCAATTATTTGACCATATTAGATGTTGTGTCATTTGAATTTCTATCTCCCTCAAATTCTCATAAAAGGTCTTGAAGCAATACCGGACAAACTTTGATGAGTGTAATTTATTATCACTCATATAGAAATGGTACTCTCTCAAAATTTTACTATCCTCTTTTGTACTATCAGGTGCATGCGTAGAGATGATATGAACAAAAATTGCTACTTGCATTGAATTATAATATCATGATTGGACCTCATCCTGTGGTGCAATCATGTAGTTCTTTGCAAAGTCAACAACCAAAAGTATACTATCAATAGGAAATGTATTCTTACATATACGAAACTTCCCATCAAGCCATCTAGCATTTTGAGAGTGTTTAACATATTTAGGTACAATCCTACTCTTAAATTCATTCATAAATGCATGAACACTAACTTTTTCAGTAATTAGATCGCACCGTCTTCCAACCTTTCCATCCTTCAATGCATACTCAACAGTTTTAAATATTTTTACATCAACTTGTTGTCCAGAATCAATTGAAATATTTTCATGCAAACATTCATCCAACAATGCAAGATTGCAACATATATCACATACACCAGAAACACATGCATTGAAAAGAAAATATTTCTTATTAGGTGGGTTGCAAAACAAACTTGATATAAACTCCTTTATAGTTTGAGGTGGTATATTTATAGCACATTCTTGAAACATTTAATTACTATGCATGGTAACATGTATACATCAAAATACATCATAATGGAAACAAAATTGAACATGAGTTTTGCAACAACATGTGACTCTTTCCTTGTTAATCTAAACATACCAAGGTTCACACTTTTCAAAAGACCTTTGACTAATGCTACTAGTTAACACCTTATCATCCATTTTTTTTTTGCACAATTCAGTTTGAGTCATGTCCAAAAGGTTATTTTGATGTGGATCATGAATTTTTGACCCAACTCTTAATTTAAGAAGATCTCTAGCATTAGGTGATACTCTTGTATTATCATGCCAAAAATTTTCAATCAAAGTTTTGACTTCACCAGTAAGTTTCATAGTAGACCTTGGGAGTCTACCACCAAAAGTCCACAAATTGTTTGCCAGATCACTTTCAAAGTTAACTCTTCTCTTTACAGCTCTGATCAAATTTTTACGGTGAATATTAAGATATCTAGTTATGTTAGTCATCATTATTTTATTAGAAGTTGTTTTATTTACTAAAGCTATTGTTATTGCTCTTCGTGTCGCATTCCTATCTTTAGAACGACTTTTCTTTCTGATTGTATCAAAGGCACTAGCAATAGTCAATAGAAATTGTTTTAAAGACTCGTCCTTCTACTTGGGTTTGACATAAATTTTTAACTTCTTCATCGCTTTTCGCATTTTAGTCATTTTAATTAGTTGTAACATTAATTGACCTTGAAACCCAAATTTTTTATTATAAAAATATTGTCTAAACAATCTATTTGCATGTGTCCTAATCTGTCTCCATGAAACCAAGCCAGGAAGATTGTCTATCACATCACTTCTAATTTGAAAATATTCATTCATTTCATTATCATTCAAACATGTTTCTTTTTCAATTGGTGTTTCCATGTCTACATCTACATTATTGATTTTAATTGCCATTTGATTTTTCAATTTCAATTGGGGTTTCAATTTTAGTTTCAATTTGAGTTTTACTTTCATTTGGGGTTTGATTTTTAATTGGGGTTTGATTTGCAATATTTGTTGTAACTCTATTTTCATGAAGAAAATCAAATTCATTTAATGGGTAACCCGCTTCTACTAAATCACCAATTTGTTCACGAGAATAAACATGGGGCTGTGAAGACATACCTATATCCAATAATGGATTAGAAGATGCTCCTGAATTTGGTAATATTGTGTTTCTTTCTTCAACCTTTATGGGGTCCTCGATTTTGTCCTCTTTTGAAATGATTGTTGAACTTGAAGCTCCAACATTGTTCAATTCTTTAATTCTTTCTCTCCTTTCTGGTTGATCTTTTGCCTCCTCCTCTCTATTCGTTGCAATGTCTTCAACTGTCAAAACCTTCCTTTGCCACTTTATGCATTGATTTCATCCCATAGCTGCACCAAAGTCTGAATTCAAATGGATCTCCTTGTCAAATAGATAACAAGACAAGAAAAGAGAATTTTTTAACAAAATATTCTTTTTCTAGATCAAACCAGTCAGACAATGATTGAATAATGATTCAATCATTGAAATCTATCCCAATGGATCTTTCATAAATGAGCACCCGTTATTTGAATGAAATGGGGACCCATATTCAAATTGGGCACACATTTCTAAAAAACAGGCACCAGTTTCTCTTTCAATAGTACAAAGCGAAACGGGCACCCGTTTTTTGAATTTCAAATAACGAGTGCCTATTTCATAAAAGGTGGAGCGGGAAACAAACCTATGCCTTGGTTTTGGCTTTGGGTTAGGCTTGGTGGGACCAAGCCTATGCTTGGACCTCCAAAAAAATGGTTAGGCCAAAAGAATATCAGATTTCTGCTTTGCCCTAATTTTTTGAGGGCCTTCCTGATCGATTTTTTTGATGAAATGAAAACCCATTAGAGTTCTCAATGTCCTGATTTAAAAAAATTATATTTCATAGTGATAAGATTATTTTTATTATTTTTGCACTATTTATTAATCAAAACTGGTACCTAAACCTAAACCTAAAATATTGAGGTTCAATAAAACTTTAATAAATTTTTTGTTTTTAGGTTTCTAGAAAAATAAATTATATGACATCAATCTACATACAATTCTTTTGAAGATAAAAAAAATATTAAAAATATCAAATTTTCATCAAATTATGGTGGCCGTACACTTGATGTTTTCAAAATGTACTTTATAGTCAATTAAAAATTAATAAAAAAAAATACATTCAATTAAAAAATAAGAAAAATATTCTCATCAATATTTGGTGTCTTAGGTATCTTTTCCAACAAGGATTTGAAAAAATTCATTTATTTGCATCAAAAAATGGTGGTCGTACACGTGTGGTTTGGTCCTGAAACAGGCATTTTTAAAAAGTGGTTTTTAAACATGCCTACTAAAAAGTGATTTCTACCATGTGGGTATTGAAATAAATTAAATATTTGAAAAGTAGACTCCGAGCACTACATTTTCTATCATTGAAGTTTATTGAGATTCAATCTCTAAGTGCCTTAAATTTTGACATCAATCGACAGAAAATTGGAAAAATAGGGAAAACACTTCCACTTTTTGCCCAAAAGTGGGACTCAACTTCTTGCAACCACCCTAATATCTTTTATACCATTTTTGATGAAGATAATTTCACTAATCACCCATCGGAAGCACTTTTCCTAACTTGTGATCAAGTTTACCAGAAGCATATCAATATCTGCTTCATCACTTTTACTATCTCCAGGATCCACCTAGTCCATATTGAGAGGAGTATCCAATTTAATCTCATCTTCCCCTTTGCCTTTTGTCTCCACCATTCTCCCCACCTTTTTTAATTTTTAGAGCTATTATGCCCCATTGTCTGGGGTTTGGAAGGAGTGGTTTTGTACTTTTCAATCGCTAGTCTAGGGTGGGGTTTATTTTTTCTAGCTACTGTTGGTACGGAGAGTGGCCTTCTGGACGAGTCACTCTTCCTCCAAAGGTTAGTATTCTAGGTCATCATCTAGCACATTAAAGTCTCGCTAATCCATGGCCATTTTTCCCGACCCCTCTTCAACTTCGGTGTCTGAAACCACATGCACATTAGGGCTAGTTGAGGGTTTAGGAATGCTTTGAATTTTGTGGACAAGGGATGGCTTGACCTCATTCAATTTGGCATATTCCATGATAAGGAGAATCAACCCCTCATGAATAATAGGGTTGTCATTATTTTTAGAATAATTCAAAAGACTATGCTCAAAAGAAGAAAGTAAATAAAACAGAAAATAAATTTTCCTATCATGTCTAAAGTGATTTAAAATAGTGAGATGATATGAAAAAGTACCGACAAAGAAGCCATCCAAGGTGATGTACCTCATAATCATCTCCGCCCAGAGACTCAATAGGTCTTTTTTGTTGTATCCCCCATCGGTTGTTTTCCTCACTCTGTCTCTTTCACTCTGCTTGTCGAAGATTATAGATAGGGCTTCCTCTGCAGCCTTCTTCTCTTTGTAAAACTTTTTCCTTTCCATTTGCAAACCAGTAATTTCAGCTATAAATGCCTCATTAACTAAATTCAGATCCATAAGCACTAAGAATTTCATTGTTCCAACCCTGCACAAACCCTTCCATCGCCCTGGGATCTTGACCATGTAGTTTTTTGAGGAATGGTGCAAGACCACCATCCATAATTTTAGTCCACATTTCCTTATTTTGTTCCCATTTTTGGGACAAGGACGACTCCAGTCTGTTTTTATCTACCCCATGATTGAATTGCCCTTGCCAATTTTGAGGTTCACAATATTAATCCTAAACCCAAACTAGGAGACCAAGAACAATCCGAAAGCCCCAACATTGTGTCGATTCACTTATTACAAGAAGTAGCTTTAATATTCAGCATTTGGGAGTAACAATATCTTCCACATCCCTTCGTGTCAGCTCACACAAGTGTATTGGGAAATTTTTCCTTGTCGTCCACCATTGGATTTCCTCATACATCACACCTAAATTGGCCACGTATTCCACAAGTTGATTACTTTCCCGAAAAACATCAGTTATTCAAATTTCATCCAACTTGGTAATCATAACGAGGTAGTCCTGGATTAAATGTTTGATTGTCTAAGTAGGAGGCATCTATTTAGTCAGACAATTAATGATATTAAGTGAATCACTTTCAAGACATACTTTCTTATGGCATCCACAAACAACAAGTTGAAGCCCAATTTAATCTGTGTTTGCCTCAACAAAATGGTTTGTCTGAGTATCGGGTGGGAGTGTCATTGTTGAGACAACCCTACCATTATGATCACATGCAACTCCACCATAACCTATCGGCCCAGGATTCCCTTTAGCCACCCCATCAACATTAATTTTGATCCACCCTCTAGGAGGTGCAACGCAAGCAACATTTGGTTTGGTATGCTTAATCTTAACAATAGATATCTCAATTGTATATTAATATATTCTTATTCTTAATTTTTTAATATTTCTATTAAACTCTTTACAAAAGCAAGAAAATTATTAAAATTAAATCATAATTATATTATCATATCATTATACTTTTATTTTATATTTATTCTTATTCTTATGAGAAAAAGGTGGATTTTATGTACACACTTTCAATCCCTCATACTATGACATAATTATAAACATAATTAATAAATCATATTTTTTTTAGTATTATTACGCTTATGAGAGAAATTGGTTTGGCTTGAAGTATAAATTGGTTTGGCTTGAAGTATCAACGACATGGAGTTTGTTAGAAACATGAAAGACAGTTCAATGAATCGCTACCTTACACGTAAAAAGCATTGACTTTTCCACACATTCTATTATTCTATTGTTTTAAATTTAGTAGTCGTTCTTTTAAGCATGAGTGATCATAAACTTGGAGGCAAAGCAGTGATTGTACACCAAATCTAGCCGATCATACAGTGAACAAAGAAACACGAGAATAATTATTTCAATTTCGTTCTCAACAGTAGTGTCATCTTGTTCAGTTGCTTGTAGTCAAAAACACCTTGCGCATTAAAAAGACCACTGCCAGATTTGCTTAAAGAGCTTTCACAAAATATTTTGTAGAGCTTACTGACATTTAGCTTTTGTAGAGAACTTCTGCTACTTTGTACAAGACGCCAGATGGAAGAGTTTACACAGCCTATTTTCTAAACAGGTGAGAATCTTGACACTATTGACAAAGATGAAGAGGCATGGACTCGAAATATAGTTGTGGCCCATTCTTACTGACGCTTCACTAATTCTATTATTAGTAGATTCAATGTTACATTCAGAGGATCTGGGGTCTATGGCGAAGGAAGGGAAAGGATTGCCTCGTTATCATCAATAAGGTTGTAGTCAACTTAGGCATAGCCATTGGAAATGGCGGCCCAAGAGTAGCCTGGAAGTAAAAAGGGCGTCAGATAAACATTTGTTTTGAATTCCTCCAATACTAGATCACCTGTAGGGTTTTTCTAGGTACCAACTGTGCAATACTGGGTAAAACGAACGTGTCTGAAAGCCACACACTTGTCATTTACTTGGTCAATTCTATCAAATGAAAATATGTTATTATACCATTTTGATAAATTGTATCCAATATGGTATGCCAACAGATTTTGGAGAGCAACAATAATGTCTACACCTTCTATCTCTCTACCACTCCCTTCCCTCCTCCTCTTTTGGACTCTTGATCCCTCCCTCCTACCTCCCTTCCAAATTCCATTGTTTCATAGGTCATAGCTAAAATAATAACATAAAAACTTAAATGTGGTTGACAATTATATTTTTATCATTATACATTCTTTTTCTCATTTCTCAATCATTGATTTCGAAAATAAGCTTTCTATTTCTCTCTCTTTCCTTTTATGTCTTTCCACACCAATCTCTCATTCCACTTGTCTCTCTCTCTTTCTATATTATAAATTATCTCTCCTCCTATCTCTCTTCCTCTTTATGTTTTTTCCCTTTCTCTTGCCCTTCCTCCCCTTGCCTATCTATCCATTTTGTGCTATCTCTCTTTCTCAATTCATGTCTCTCCCCCTTGTTGAGATACATGTGTCTCAACATTGCAATTTTTAGTAAATTGTTCCAAATGTAGTTGGGAGGTTTCCCATGTGTCGGTGCCTTGGAAAAAGGTATAAGAGTTGTTAAAAGATGCCTTGTCCATAGTATAATATAGGAGGGCCATTTTTAGAGATTATATGACACATTTCATGTTGGTTATGAGGGTCAAAAATAGGGGATAAGAGTTTGGACGTGAGTAACTACTTTTAACCTGGTTTTCTTATCTTGGAAAAACAAATGTCAAGGTTGGGCAACACATGTCATGGAGGTTTTGCCCATGGTATTGTAAAACCACATATGGTTTCTAGGTTGTAAAATTCCTATATAATGAGGGCTTGGAGAGGAGTTTGTATGATGGAGTTTGGTTTGCAAGGCTGGGTGCTAGAAGGATGCTAGTGAAGTCTCTCCAAGCTTGAGTTGAGGTGATGCTCTTGTAAGAACTTGCATTGCAAGTGTATTGTAATCTCTTGTTGATTTGTTAATATACTAAGCAGGTTTTAGAGTGTGGGGTTTTTCACCCGTATGGGTTTTCCCCACAATAATCACTGTGTTATGTGTTTCTTGTTTTACTTCTACTCTATTTGCTTCTTGTGATCTTTGTAATAGTTAAGTTGAAATTTGCATAATCGTCCTCTCAAGATTAGCGTAGGAAGCGTTTCCGCACACCTTTGCTTCCTTACAAGTCGTATCAGAGCCTGGCCAGTTTTGGTTCTATTTGTTGGGTACAGGGTTTTTTGAGCTAATCAATGTTTGAGTGGGAGCTTGTGCAGAGTTTTTCATTTCTATATTGCAGGATCGTAAAGATGACAAGTATATCAAGGAGGATTGATGTAGAGAAGTTTTCTGGCACAAAATTTGAAATGTGGAAGTTGAAGATGGAAGATCTGTTGATTGATCGAGATCTATGGGATGCAGTCGATGAGAGTAAGTCGAGGCCCGCAAATCCGAGTTTAGCTGCACAATATGATGTAATGGATAGAAAAGCTAAAGGTCTCATAAGATTGTGCCTTGCAGACTCAATTCTAATTAATGTCCATGAAGAATCTACTGCGAAGAAGCTTTGGAAGAAACTAAGTGAGATCTACCAAGCAAAATCACTTGTGAATAAAATTTTCTTGAGGAATAAGTTGCATTCTTTGAGAATGGAAGAAGGTGGATGAATTTCTGAGTATCTGGAAAGTTTTAATATGTTGGTGACTCAGTTGAACTCAGTTGGGGTACCAATGGATGAAGAAGAAAGGTGCCAAATCCTGCTATGTTCGTTGCCAGACTCATGGGACAGCCTTGTGATGGCAATAGGGAGCACTGCAGTTGTCTTGAAGATGGAGGATGTTGTTGGTTCTCTACTTTCTGAGGAGATGAGAAGGAAGGTTTCTCTGAATGACAAAGAGGCTTTGAGTGTTCGAGGAAGACCAAAAGAAAGAGGCAAGAATGAAAAGCAGAATGGCTGTTCTAAGTCCAAGAATAAAGGGAGATCAAAATCTCTTGGTAAATCCAAGCTAATTTGCTGGAATTGTGAAAAGCCCGGACATTTCCGAAAGGACTGTAAAGAAGAAAAGAAGAAAAAGAAGAAGAAGCAAGATTCTAATTTTGAGTCTGAGAAGGAAGATGGAGATGCTTTTATTGCAGCCTTGGCCACTCATGCAGGTGACAATGCATGGTTGATAGACTCAGGGGAATCTTTCCACATGACTCCTATTAGAAACTAGTTTAGTAAGTATGAAAAGTTTGATGGTGGTAAGGTGTATTTGGGTGATAACTCCTTTCATGATATTGTTGGTCGTGGAAGTGTTCATGTTAAATTTTCTGATGGTAGAACTAGAAGATTTGATGGTGTCTTGCATATCCCGGGACTAGCAAGAAATTTGTTATTTGTTAGCAAACTAATAGATGCGGGTGTGCATGTACAGTTTTCTGAAGCAGGTGTGAAAATGGTGAGAGGTGCTATGGTAATAGCAAGAGGAAGCAGAATGGGTACATTGTACTAGCTTGATGCATGCACAGTTGAGTGCAATAGCACTTCTGATAAGAATGTGATAAAGACTATGTTGGAAAAGGAGAGGGTGTCTCTTTCAGCAGATGGTCATGGTTTTTGGGTACCCAAGGGTGCTCTGTCTACCGAATCAAAGTTTCCTACAGAGAAGACAATGTTGTGGCACCTAAGACTCGGCCACATAGGTGAGAAGGGTCTACAAACTTTGAAAAATAAGAACCTTGTTAATGGGTTGAATGATTGCAATCTTGAATTTGATTTTTGTGAGCATTGAATTTATGGAAAACAAAACTGCATTCAGTTTTACTCCAGTTCTTATAAGTCTTCAAGTGTTTTGGATCTAATCCATTCAGATGTATTTGGTCCAGTTGATGTTTCTTCTATTGGTAAATCAGTTTATTATGTTTCTTTCATTGATGATTTTAGTAGAAGAACATGGGTTTATTTTCTTAAGAGTAAGGCTGAAGTTTTCAGTCGTTTCAAAGAATTTAAAGCAATGATTGAGTTGCAGACTGGAAAGAAGATAAAATGTTTAAGGACACATAATGGTGGTGAATATTGCTCCAATGATTTTGACACATTTTGTAAAGATTGTTGTATTAAGAGATAGAAAACAACTCCGTATTCTCCACAACAGAATGGAGTTGCAGAAAGAATGAACAGGACATTGATGGAGAAGGCTAGGAGTATGCTAAGTGGTGCTGCTCTAGAACAAAAGTTCTAGGCTGAAGCTGTAGCCACTACCTGCTACCTAATAAACAGGTCTCCTACATCAGCTCTTGTTGATAAAACACCAATGGAAGCGTGGTCGAGCCACAAGCCTTCACTTAGTCATCTGAGAGTTTTTGGTTGTGAGGTATATGCTCATGTGCCAAAGGAGAAGCAGACAAAATTGGATAACAAAGTTGTTAAATGTATATTCATTGGATACAGTTATAGTGTGAAAGGATACAAGCTTTGGGATCCTATTGCACAAAAGGTATTTTATTCTAGAAGTGTTATTTTTAGAGAAACTAAGTCTTCTTCTGTTACAGTGTAGCCAACACAAAAGGAAGAAAAGAAAGATGTGATTCAACTGCCTGCTACACCTGAAAAAGTTGAATCGAGGCCCCTAGAAAGACAGGAATTTGATGAGAGCTCTACGAGTTCTGAATCATCAGAGGAAGAAGAAGAACCTAAACCTGAACTTGTTCAAAGGTCTACTAGACAAAGAAAACCACCTGAAAGGTATTGATATTCTCCTGATGATTGGAGATGCATATTCGCTTTAAATGCTAATATTGATGAACCAAAATCTGTAGAAGAGGCTCTTGGTATGAATGATTCAGAGTCCTGGAAAATTGCCATGGATGAAGAGATGGCAGCTCTTAAGAAGAATGACACATGGGACCTTGTACCATTTCGTGAAGGACGAAAGCCTGTTGGTTGCAAATGGGTGTTCAAAAGGAAGATAGGTTCAAATGGAAGAATAAAGAAGTACAAAGCACATTTGGTTGCAAAAGGTTACTCCCAGGTTGAGGAAGTAGATTATGGTGAGATTTTTTCTCCTATAGCCAAAATGACATCCATTCGTTTCTTGCTTTCTATTGGAGCAACTTATGATCTAGAGGTCGAACAAATGGATGTAAAAACTGCTTTCCTTCATGGAGATTTGGAGGAAGAAATTTATATGTCATAGCCAGAGCACTATTTGGTAAAAGGTAAAAGTAATTTGGTCTGTAAATTGAAGAAATCCTTGTATGGTTTAAAACAAAGTCCTAGGATGTGAGACCAGAAGTTTGATACATATGTATTGAGTTTGGGGTTTGTGCGATCTAAATCTGATCACTGTATATATTTCAAATCAGATGGTGATCGTTTCCTAGTTATTGCCTTGTATGTTGATGACATATTGTTTATTGGGAAAGGAAAAGGTTTGATTGCAGAATTAAAATCTCAACTCTCGGCAAAATTTGATATGAAAGATCTTGGTGCAGCAAGACACATTCTGGGAATGGAGATTGTAAGAGATAGACAAAACAAAAAGCTTTGGCTAGGCCAGAGTAAGTATGTTGGTACTATTTTGAGAAGATTTAATATGCAAGATTGTAGACCATTGAGTGTTCCTGTTACAATGGGAACAAAGCTTTCTAGTTCACAGTGTCCTACATCCCCATTGGAGATGGAAGAGATGAGTCGAGTACCATACCAAAGTGCTATTGGAAGTTTAATGTATGCTATGGTTTGTACAAGACCAGATATTACCCAAGCAGTGGGAGTTCTTTCCCATTACATGTCTAATCCAGGAAGAGCACATTGGGATGCAGTAAAAGGAGTTTTTAGATACTTGTAGGGTACCACAAAGTACTCTATATGTTTTTATGGAATAGGAAATGAACATTCCTTGGATATTAGAGGCTTTGTGGATTCAGACTGGGCTGGTGATGTTGATAGAAGAAGATCCACCAGTGCATATGTGTTTACATTATTTGGTGGTGCAATTAGTTGGATGAGCAAGCAATAGGCTGTGGTCGCTTTGTCCACTACAGAGGTATAGTATATGGCAGCTACTCATGCCTGCAAAGAAGCCATTTGGCTTAAGAGATTGTGTTTAGATATAGAGTTTAAACAGGGTGCAGTGACAATTTATAGTGATAGTTAGAGTGCAATCTGCCTAGCGAAGAACCCAACTTTTCATGCCAAGACCAAGCACATTGATGTACAATATCATTTTGTGAGAGATATAGTTGAGGATGGCAGGGTGAAGCTAGAGAAGGTAGAAACTTTGGTGAATGTTGCTGATTCATTAACTAAGCCCATGAGCATAGAGAAGTTCAGATGGTGTTTGGAGTCTATGGGCCTCTTGGCCCCTGACTGTTGAGTCCATGGTAATATGGATCCCCTGACTCTTGCAAGGTATTCGACAAGTGGGAGAACGTTGAGATACATGTGTCTCAACCTTGCAATTTTTAGTAAATTGTTCCAAATGTAGTTGGGAGGTTTCCCATGTGTCGGTGCCTTGGAAAAAGGTATAAGAGTTGTTAAAAGATGCCTTGTCCATAGTATAAAATAGGAGGGCCATTTTTAGAGATTATATGACACATTTCATGTTGGTTATGAGGGTCAAAAATAGGGGATAAGAGTTTGGACGTGAGTAACTACTTTTAACCTGGTTTTCTTATCTTGGAAAAACAAATGTCAAGGTTGGGCAACACATGTCATGGAGATTTTGCCCATGGTATTGTAAAACCACATATGGTTTCTAGGTTGTAAAATTCCTATATAATGAGGACTTGGAGATGAGTTTGTATGATGGAGTTTGGTTTGCAAGGTTGGGTGCTAGAAGGATGCTAGTGAAGTCTCTCCGAGCTTGAGTTGAGGTGATGCTCTTGTAAGAACTTGCATTGCAAGTGTATTGTAATCTCTTGTTGATTTGTTAATATACTATGCAGGTTTTAGAGTGTGGGGTTTTTCACCCATATGGGTTTTCCCCACGATAATCATTGTGTTATGTGTTTCTTGTTTTACTTCTACTCTATTTGCTTCTTGTGATCTCTATAATAGTTAAGTTTAAATTTGCATAATCGTCCTCTCAATATTAGCGTAGGAAGCATTTCCGCACACCTTTTCTTCCTTACACCCCTCTTTCCTCTTCTCTCTTTCACTTCTTTCTACATGTATCACTATCTATAATTTTTTTCTTTCTCTCCACTTTCTTTTCTCTCTATCTCTCTATCTGTAATTATCTCTCTACCTTTCTACTTCTTAGTGCTCTCTCTCTCTCTCTCTCTCTCTCTCTCTATATATATATATATATATATATATATATTTCCCATTCTCTATTTTCCCTCTCTCTCTTTCTCCCTTTTCTATCCACATTTCTTTGCCCCTCTCTAGCTCTCTCCCTCCCTCTTTGTCTTCCTCTCTCTTATTATTTTTCTATTCTACTTAATATTCATACCTCTAACTTTTTCTCCCTCAATGTAGCCCTTTCTCACTTGACCTCTCTCAATCTTTATATTAAAATATTTATTAAAATATCAATTACATACTATATATTATATTAGAGATAATGAGAAACATGGCTTGATAAGGAGAGAGATAGAGGTATAAAGATATCTCTCTCTCTCTCGCTCTCTCCACATATATCTTTATCTCTCCCTCTTTCTCTTCACATATATCTCTATCTCTCCCTCTTTCTCTAAACTTCTCTCTATATGCCTATGTATTTATTCTTCCATTTCTCTCTATATCTTACTTCATTGTCTCTCGATCTCTCTTTACCACTATATTTCTCTATATCTCTCTCTCTCTAAATATTTATCTCTTCCATCTCTTTCTATCCCTCTCTTCTCTCTTTATCTCGTCATCTCCTTCTCTCAATATTCCTCTCCTTCTCTAGCTCTATCTTTTCTCTATCTCTTTATCTTTCTCCATATTTACCTCTCTCTCTATGCCTCTCTTGCCCCCTCTCCCTATTGCAAACATAACATGACCTTGTTGGTAATCGAACATGACTGTCTTCTGAACTCAAAAATTTTATTTAATTTATATTTGGATCCCTATAAGTACAAACATAGCTTATTCATTTTATTCGCACGAATGGCCATGAGAACTGGCGTGCACCGCCTAAACAAGCAGGTTTCAAATTCTACGCAATATTTTAATCAGCAGCCACTAGGTATTGATGACACATTTATTATTGAAAAGCAGGATTATGCAACTGAAATAAGCAGATATGTTGGAGCATAGCTAAAATGGGGAAGCTCACTATTTCACGTTAGACTATCCAGAAGATGATCCCCATTTGCTCAATAATATAGAGTTTCAGAGCAATGGTGATGATTGCGATGGCTTTAATTTGGTTACTGGTTAAATATTCTGAAGCAAGCCGAGTCATCATCCACGTTGCTGTAGATCTCTCTACGTTATTTATTTATTTATGTTTGTTTAATGAGTCTTTCCGATGAATCCCCACAAATGGTGAACTGATCATTTTTGTTTTCGTAAATGTGCGATTGACCAATTCAATCTACACCTAAATCCACCGTAATTAAACAATTCCATGGTCAAGAATATGGCATATAACTATTAAAACAAATTGTTTACAATATATAAAATACTTTTCAACAAACATAAAATAATTGAAGGTGTCAATTTAGATAAGGCTAAGAAATATCAAATAGACTTTCTTGTTGAAAAAAAATAAAAATGATATGATCTTTTCTTATTGGTTTTCTAATGATGGTTGCTCCTATTCTATAATGTTCTTCATTTCAACTTTTAATATTTTAAATTTAGAAATTATGTTATAACTCTCATCAAGAAGAAATATATTATCATTGTGGATAAAATTTAAAACTTTCAATATATTCTCCTTTCTCGTGTTCATATAGTGTGTGATTACATGAACTGTAGATATAGGTATTTATTTAAATGTTAATTAAGAAAAAATGAAGGTAAAATTTGAATTAATTTAGTTAAAAAGAGGAAATGAATTGTATTCAACCATGTGACATATTTTTTAATATGCACTAGCTACATAATTATAGTGCCCTTGATTTTATAACCTCCCTTTGATCTCCAAACTTTAGTAGCTCCAACATTATAGATTCAACATTTACATGGGATAACTTGTGTAGCTAAGGCTTAAGAAACATACTTAGGTAAGTAGATACATGAGGCTACCATATAAGAATGCAAACAAATTCAACAATAGAAAAATAAAATTTTTCCCCTACTCTAAATTTATGAGGATAAGTTCTCCTTCCATAACATTGTTACAACAATGTTCAATAAAAGAAGTAAAACAATTCTCCCATATTAGTCAATGATGAGAATAAATGCCCTTCATAAGTGTTTTGCACATTCTCTTGATTTTTTTTATAAGGAATTAAATTGTATAATTTATAATTTTCCTTCTAATTTATCTTATTTTATGTGGATGTTATTGATGAACAATGTGGCTATCTATCTTGGAATTTTTTATGCACTCATTGATATAAATAATGAATATAGCATTCATATATACTAGCTTCTCGATTTGGACCAACATTGACTCTAGTATTAGTATATTTTCTATCTTAGACTACATCACATATATGGTCCCAGCCCATAGACTAGAACTTACGCATAATCAAATATCTAGTTTTAAAATTTAAAATTACACCTTTTAGAAATAATAACTCTAAAACATGACCATTACTATTTGCATGCACGCCAAATATTTTAACACATGGTTATGCATTTAAGGACAAAATAATAGGAAACTTCCATTATTGCTTTTTAAGATATCATATTTATAGATAATATCACACACATCTTGTTAAAAATGCACCGTTCTTGATTTCTCTATTTTGATTGTGTTACATCAACTTAGATGTATAAATTCATCAAAATATGAAGGTGGATTTTGATTAAGATAGATCATGTAACTATTGTGATGTATTCAAATTGATTACCTAAATTCATTAATAGGTTTTGTTTAAGGTTGCATAGCCAAAGGCAAAGTGGAGGTAATTTTAGACTAATAAGGAGAATAAGTCAACTTAATATTGTAGCATCTAAGGATGAGGTCAGTAAAAATAAATAAGATGCAATAGTTAGTGCTTCCTACGTATAGATTGAGGGGGAGTTATCAAAAGCAATAGGCTTGCATCATCCTTCAACTCAAGCTCCATCCCTCCCAACCTCCCTTATATCCTACTCTCCTACTCTCCCTCTCCCTTGCCTTGTACTTGTCTCACCTTCCCTGTATACTTAGATTTGTATCTCCTCATGTGCCCTCTCTTTCCCTAAATCTAATATTATCCCTTCCAATATACCTATGTATCTCTCTCCCCTTCCCTCTATACTTCTCTCTCTTAGGTCTTGATCACACTTACTAGTTTTCCTTGATTCTTATTTCTTTTTTCACCTTATCCTAGTCTCCCTTGATTTTTTTAAAAATTTCATACAAATTATTTACATCTTTAGGAAACAAGTTGTGTATGGAGTTTATGTAGTTAATTCATCTACCATTTGTTTCAAAGTTCATAAATTAGAAAGATAATCATATGGTGTTTCAAGGTACAAGTGAGAAAGAGTGGGAGGTGGAGTTAAATAATACCAACAATAAAGTGAATTTTGTTGTAGGCAATTCATCCAAAAACCATACACATTGTTTCTCATCCCAGAAGCACATGACAATAGAGTATTCTCTCTCTCTCTCTCTCTCTCTCTCTCTCTCTCTCTCTCTCTCTCTCTCTCTCTCTCTCTCTCTCTCTCTCTCTCTCTCTCTCTCTCTCTCTCTCTCTCTCTCTCTCTCTCTCTCCCCTAGATAACTCACTCTCTGACTCCCTCCCTCTCTATATGCCTCCCACCTTATTGGTGTGTGTATTATACAATATTTATAAGGTTACTTTAACATAATGTTTTATTTTTAAATTTTTTTACCAATGTATATCCATTTTGTCTTCTCATATGCAAAGAAAAGAAGGTAAAATTTTATACATTTTTGTTGAGCATTTCTTTGATTGTGGATGGATTTTCTCTTTGAAATTTTATAATAACAAATTTATTTTGTAATAGAATTTGTTTTACATTATAAAAATAAGAATTGTAATATTTTTATCTTTTCATTAATACAATATATTAAGTCAATTAATATATTAATAAAGATTGCTAGCGGCTCTCAGGGTTTGAGCAGTGCCTAGGGTCATGGGCCCTACCTCTATTTTCTCTACCTCTTTTTGTAATCGGAGAGCTTCATTTTGTGTTGGGGGTTTTTGTTGTTTGTGTGGGGTGAGTTTGGCGTTGGGTTTTGTGTGGAGGTGTGTTTGGTGTTAGGTTTTCAACTTTGTTTTTGGTGTTGGGGGTTAGTTGTTGTGGGCTTGTGTAGGAGTTTTTGTCTTTTTTTCTTTATGGAGGAGCCTCGGGTCTCCAATTCTCTAGTGGTTGCTAGCTCCATTCTGCCCCTTGGTTCTTTTTGCGGAGTGTATCCAAAAGAGAATGTAGATTATTGGAGCCGGCATGCTTTGATCTATAAATTCTTAGGGATCTGCATCTCTTTGTCAGCTCTTGAGGCATAGATTCATCGCACATGGCAGGTCGAAGGTTATATGGAGATCATGCTAGCTACGAACAACTATTTCCTCGTTGTCTTTACAAACATTGCAGACAAGAATCAAATTTTTGAGGGAGGCCCATATTTTTATAATAAGGTGGGTTTTTTTGTAAAACCCTGGAATCCAGTGTTTAATTCAGTGGAAGAGATGCCTTCCAAGGTTTGTGCGTGGGTTTGTTTGCCACGGCTCCCTCTTGAGTTTTGGTGCAAAGATATTCTGAAACAGATTGTTGCTTTGCTTGGTAAGCCTGTTGCGATTTCTTAGCAAACCCAGGATAAAAAGGTAATTTCTTTTGCCTGCATCTGTGTTGAGATTGATTTAAATAACCCATTTCCGGATTCTTTGGAAATTTGTTTGGGCTCTCCTTCATGGATCCAATAGTTGGCTTGATTATGAGTCTCTCCCTTTTCGTTGTCGGGTCTGCCATGAGTATGGCCATCTCCAATGTCAATGCCCTCAAGTTAGTAAGAATACTAGTACTTCGGTTGTTGGCTTTCCTTCTCCCTCAGTTCTACAACTAGAAATGGGAGATAAGGGTATGACGTCTTTGCAGGAAAATAGCCCAGATAAGGATGGTTTCTTGTCTGTTAAACCCCATGCCAAGGGGAGAGGCCAAAAAAGATCCTTTAAGGATAGGCAGCCTAATGAGAGCTTAAATCATTTTGAGGTTTTGGACACTTCGGCCTTGGAGGAAGGGATTCTAGTTGATGTTTCCTCTAGGGAAGCTACAGTAGGTATGGATATTGTATAGGAGGAAAAACTACCTATTTTGAGTTAGCATGTTGGTCCACAACAGGATGGTTCTTCATCTATCCCTTCATCGGGGTTTTCCTATGTTCCCATTGACTTTTAGGATGATATTTTTTTAAAGGATTTGGCTAAGGAGGTGTGGTTGGCTGGTAAGGGGTAAGGTTCAATATTGGGTTTGGGCTTGCAAAAACGCCCTCATAAGAAAAATTCTTATGATAATTCTTCTAAAGGTGGTCGAAAAAAAGATCAAGATAAGATTAAATTAGTTGGGGATTTGTTAGTGGAGTCTGGGATGGTCAAGCCCATTGTTATTCGCTTCTCCCAATCTTCTCAATGATTGTTCTTTCCTGGAATTTTAGGGGGTTGAATAGCATCCCTAGACAAAAGGCTATTCATGATTTGGTTGCAGTTCATTCCTCGGATATCTTCTGTGTTCAGGAGACTAAGGTTTTGGTTGATGTCATTCTTCAGTATGCTTCTCATATTTGGTATTTTGGTCAGTTTCAGTGCATTGGATCTCAAGGTAATTCTAGAGGTTTGGGGCATTTTTGGAATCCTCACAAGATAGCTCCCCTTTGGTGGATTTCTAGTCACTCTTATATCTACATGATTGCTTCTACCTTGGATTTTGGTGAGACTATTCTGATTACTAATGTTTATGCTCCAATTGACATCTGTGTTAAAGTACATCTTTGGGCACATATTAGGTATGTGTGGTCATGTGCTCCTTATCTTCCTTGGATCTTAGGTGGAGATTTTAATTCCGTGTGGAGTTTGGAGGAGAAAAAAAGGGGCTTGTCTAGGTTGGGTCATGCCTTTGATCTTTTTCAAGCTCAGGTGGATTATCTTGCTTTAGTGGATGTTAAGACCTCTAATGGAACTTTCACTTGGAATAATCGAAGAAGTGGACAGGAGGCAATCTTTGAATGGCTGGATAGGTTTCTTGTCTCTTGTTTTTGGGTTGGCGGTGGCTTCGTTACTACTTCTAAAATTATTGATGGGAGGGTCCAATCACTAGCCTATTAAGTTCTGGACTTCTTCTTTTGTTGGTCCAAAGAATCCTCCTTTTAAATTTCAGCTCATGTGGCTTCGTGACTCTTTGCTACATGACTTAGTGGCTGAGTGGTGGAGAGAGGGTGGCTCATCTTATGGTACAACTATGTTTTTCTTTGTTAAGAAACTTCAATATATCAAATATCACCTTAAGAGATGGAATATGTCCTATTTTGGCAACCTTCAGTCCAGGAAGTGGAATGCTCTTGAATGTCTTGCAGTGATTACTCACCAAATTCAGGATTCTGGATTCTCAGAAGCCCTTGGAAAACCTAAGTCCCTGGCCATGCGTAATGTGGAGGAATGGCAGATTCAGGAGGAGATTTTTTGGAAATGAAAAGCTCAGATTGATCGGCTGCAAGAAGGGGATATAAATACTACTTTTTTTCATCATTATGTTCAAGCTCGTCATAATAAGGGGTACATTTCCTCTCTTGTTAACTCGGATGGGCTTCAAATTTCTTCTTTGTCGGTTATGTCTCACGAGGCTCGTCAATTTTATTCTTCTCTTTTTGTTGATGATTCCCCTCCTACTACTATAGAGGATAATTTGATCATTTCCTACATTTCATCTCTGGTCACCAATGCAATGAATGATTCTCTCATTCATTTGATTTTGCCTGAGTTAGAAGAGGTGATTTTTGGCATGAACAAAGGTAAGTCTCCAAGACCGGATGGCTTCCCTGCTGAATTTTTTCAAGAGTTTTGGGATATTATTAATCTGAATCTATTGGAGGTTGTTAGGGAATCTCTTCATAATAAGAAGATTCTTCGAGCCTTGAATTCTACCTTCTTGGTTCTCATTCCTAAAAAGGAAGGTGTTGATAAACTTGAGTTTTTTCATCCTATTGCTCTTTGTAATGTGGTGTATAAGATTATCACTAAATTGATTGCAAAGAGGCTCAAAGACTATCTTCCTATGGTGATCTCTGAGGAACAAGGGGGTTTTGTGGTTGGTAAACAGATTCTAGATGGGGTGGTGGTCGCTTATGAGGTTATTCACTCTATGGAGACTTCTAGGGAGAGATCAATGTTCATTAAATTAGATATGGCCAAGGCTTATGACAAGGTCAAATGGAGTTTTCCTCAAATAATTCTCCTTGCCTTTGGTTTTAGTTCTGATTGGGTGAGTTGGACTATGAGTTGTGTTACTTCTTCAACTTTTTCAGTTATTGTGAATGGAATACCTTCAAAGCCTTTTGATGCATCTAGAGGCCTTCGCGAGGGAGATCCCCTTTCCCCTTACCTATTTATTATTTTGGCTGAGGCTCTCGGGCATTTTCTCAAGTTTTGAGCTTCTCAGAGATTAATTCATGGATGGCAATGGGGCAATGGTTTTCCACAACTCTCACATCTCCAATTTGTGGATAACACTACTCTTATGGGATTGGCTCGTCTTTAGGAAGTTGAATCTTTTAGGCAAGCCTTGGATATTTACCTTGCAGCCTCGGGTCAGAAATTGAATAAGCATAAATCCTCCATTTTCTTCTTTAATACTCCTTAGGCCATTCAGAGGCGTAATGCTAGCATTCTTTGGTTTTATATTGGGCATCTTCCCCTTGTTTATTCTGGCATTCCTCTTTCTATTGGTAGACATCCCATATCCTCTTGGCAAATTTTGCTTGACAAGTTGTGTTAGAAGATTAATCACTAGACTCATCGTTGGTTGTCTTTTGCTACTCATTTAACCCTTCTAAAGTTGGTCATTCAAGCTCTTCCTATTTATAGGTGTTTTTTTTAGGTCACTCCCATGTATTTTCTTTTGGAATTTGATGCCCTCTCTCTGCAATTTCTTTAGAGTGGTGATTTATCGACTACTAAATGGAGCCTTGTTAAGTGGGAAACTGTGTGCAGACTTAAGAAAGAGGGTGGCCTTGGCTTATGATCGGCTATTTTAAATGGCCAAGTTCTTGCTGCTAAGTTATATTGGCATTGGTGTACTTGCCAGAATTAGCTTTGTGTCCGTATTCTCACCCATAAGTATCTTCTTGATGTTAATATTGTGGATGTTCCCTGCTTTCCTTTGATGGGTAGAGGTTCTATGATTTGGAATACTTTGAAACTTGGGGCTTAGTTGGTGAAGCAGAGCCTCTTTTGGATTTGTCATATGGGATCTCAAGCTCTTTTCTTGCTAGACTCTTGAGATGGTCATCCTTCTATCCTTTCTACCCATCCTCACCTTTAGTCCCTTTGTGATTCCTTTATTGCTGTTGGCTGGGACACTATTGACCATTATAAGATTGCGTATAATTGTGGGTTGGCTATTTGTTTTCACTGGAAATTTCCCTCTGAATGGCTTCCTAGAGGATCTAAGGAAGATAGGCAAGAACTAGCTCATATTTTGGAGTCTCAGGAGTGCACTACCTAGGCTCGGAATGATGTTTTGGCTTGGGCAAGCAGTGATTTGTCTAGGAAGTTTTTAGTTTCTACAAGTTATGTTCAGTTGTTACGGCAAAATTTTGGAGACATTCAGGTTCCTTGGTGGAAACAAGTTTGGTACAAGTTCTCATGGCCCAAGTGCAGTTTTCTCATGTGGTTGGTGGTCCACAATTGGTGTCTCACTTGGGATAATTTATGTAAGTGTGCTTTTCAGGGCCCCTCGATGTGTGTGTTGTGTCATAATAGAAAAGAAAGTGTCTCTCATCTTTTCTTCCAATTCTCCTTCACTGGATATGTTTGGCATTCATGGTGGGAGGTGTGGGGTCAAGCTTCCTGGCATGTTTCTTCTTTGGCTGAGTTTTTTGTTTGATGGGGTAAGGCTCCTATCATAACTTTTTTCTTCAAGTTGCTTGGACTCTTGGCCCTTCGTTTATTATTTGGCATATCTGGTTGAAGAGGAATCGTCACATCTTTCAAGATGTGTTGTTGGGTGCCCACCACTTGTGGTGGGAAATTCTTCGTTCTTTGGGAGAAATTGTTTCGGCAAAATGTGACTTAACAAAGGCCGTGGATCCTAGTGATGTTATTTGCTACAATCGTCTCCATCTTCCTCATCCTCAGGGCCAACTTTTGAGAAAACGATGCAGACAACCTTTTTAGAAGATAAACAGGGTGGGGAGGTGGAGCCCTCCTCCATAGGGCATTCTTAAAATCAACACATACGGGTCTTCTCAGGGAAACCCAGGTCCTCCCAATATTGGTGGAGTCAGTAGAGATAGTTTGGGGAATGTTCAATTTATTTTTTCTATTTATAAAGGTCATCATACCAACAATTTGATGGAGGTTGTTGCTATTTTGTACAATGTGGAACGTGCGAGTGCTCTCGGGTGGAGCAGGCTCATTTGTGAATCAGATTCACATGTGGTAGTTCATCTGTTGACACGAGAGCATTCAAAGGATGTTAGTTGGTAGTTATTCTTGGTTGTTATTCAGATTCTTAATTTGTGTGCTACTTTAGATTCTGTTACTTTCACTCATATCACTAGAGAGTGGAATGGAATTGCAGATCGTCTTGCCAAATGGGCTTCAGATCAAATGCAAAATTGGAATATTGTGGATAAGGTTCAATTACCTTTCGGTTTGTCTCAACAGCTAGATCACTTAATGGATCTTGATAGGGCTGTTTGATGCCCCTGCTATGTATTTTTTCTTGTTTGAATAAATTTTAACCCCTCTTTTATTAAAAAACTTAAATTATATTTATAATATTATTATACTAATTATAATAAATTAGTTAATACAATATAAAACTAACACTAGAAATAAATTTATAAAGACTGGTCTTACCTAGCACGTGCAACTTGCTGTGAAGCAGTCAGCAGTGGCACTGCGGATCTGTCCAAGCCAATATTTTTATTCATCAATTATCCAGTCAAATTCAAAAAAGATGGACTCATTCATTTCCTCCGTACCACACTGATTATTTTTATCTTTATTTGAACTTGCTGCTTTTAATCGTGACGCACAAAATTTGAAATATCCCATCACTTGGTCAAGCTCGGCTAGTGTTCAAAATGACAAATATGAAATTTTAAGCATTGTGACTTGCCAGGAAATTTCGAGCACCTCCGACTGTGTAGGAAGAACTCGTATTTAATAATTCTGTGTGCTTATCAAAATTCGAATCTAAGCGTGTGAAGTGCAAACGACACAATGGGCCGAGCTCCCTGCTGTGATAAAATTGGAGTAAAGAAAGGTCCATGGTCTCCTCAAGAAGATCGAATACTCATTGATTTCATTCGTATGAATGGCCATCAGAACTGGCGTGCACTGCCTAAGCAAGCAGGTTTCAATTCTACACATTTTTTTAATTTTTACTCCACATATTTCTTTTTCTTTTTCAATTCTACACATTTTTTTAATTTTTACTCCACATATTCCTCTCTAGTGATGGCAGGACTGTTAAGATGCGGTAAAAGCTGTCGTCTAAGGTGGGTTAATTACCTCAGACCAGAAATTAGACATGGGAATTTCACTTCTGAAGAGGAAGAGACTATTATTAAGCTTCATCAACTTCTGGGCAACAGGTTTGTTCACCGTTCTCATTATCTTTTCTTATTGATTTGTTTGTTCTACGATATCCTTGGGTGGTGTTATTGAATTGTGTTGTATATAATACAGGTGGTCTTCCATTGCCTCACGCCTACCTGGAAGAACAGATAATGAGGTAAAGAACGTGTGGAATACTCATTTAAAGTAGCGGGTTTCAAGAATGGGTGCCGATCCGGTAACAAATCATTCAAAGTCGCCCAGGAAAGGGCTTGTATACGATGAATACTGTGAGAAAAGTCCATGAATGGAGGAGGGCAATTTAGGTCTAGTTCAAGCAAAAGATATGGTTTATTCACCCACCAGTATCTCTAATTCTTCCCAGACATTGTATGATTCATACAACATGTCGAGTGGAATCTTTTCATCTATAAATAGTATAGATAGTGAGGTTGTGAATGAGGGTTCAAGTTCAACTTTAGATCGGCTTGAATTCAGTTGTATAAATTCCTTTAATGAGCCACTTGGGTATAATCAGCAGCCACTAGATATTGAAGATGACACATTTATTGTTGAAAACCAGGATTACGCAACCGAAAGAAGCACATATGAGGTAGTGTGGGAGGATAGCTCAAATGGGGAATCTCATTTGATCACGTCAGACTATCCAGAAGATAATTTTATGAGCTGCATGAATGGTGCCGACAGTACAGATCCCCGTTTGCTAAAAAATATAGATGTTGTAAACATAGATATCCCTTTACTCAAAAATTTAGAGTTGCAGAGTAACGGCGATGATTCAGATTGCTTTGGTTACTGGTTAAATGTTTTGAGGCAAGCTGGGTCAACACCCACTTTATTGTAGGTCTCTCTGCTTCATTTCGGGCCTTTATAAATAGAGTTGTTGAAACATCCCAGCTGCTTGGTTTCCCAGGGGGGAGGGGGAAATAGTACAAATTGAATCAACAATCAAAATTTATTTATTTTTGTTTCTTTAATGAGTCTTATGACTCCCAACTGTTCATTCTGGTTTTCGTATATGTGTGATTGACCAGTTCAATCTACAACCAAATCCAGCATAACTAAAAATTGCATGGTCAAGAGTAAAGTCCTACGCTGTAAATTAGTTTTTTCTTCTTCTTTGGTTTAGTGGCTAGTGCACAATCCTTTGTATTTTAATTTTTAATTTTCCTTTGAAGTTAGTGTTTCTATACTATATTTTTTTAATTCAAAGGAAAAGATTTTTTAATCAAAACTTATCAATCAATAAAATAATTGTAATTCGAATATATTTTCATTTATCAAAGTTAAGTTTTGTTGAACATATTTGTGGACACCTAAAAATGGTCAATGCTTGCGGAATCATACTTTAACATTTGCGCATTGCCTCATTTTAGGTTTTTGCGTCGCATTAACATTTCTCCTATGTCACGCACTTGGTTTGAATCATTTGCGAACATCGAGTCATTCTTCTACATTCTTCATTCATCTCGCTCTCAAATTTGATCTTGTTGACAACACTATTCAGTCATGATTTTGATCGATCTTATCTTTTTGCATCAATGTGCGTGCTTATTTGTCATCATTTTGGACATCGTCAATCCTAATTGGGGTTTTGTCCTCTTATCAATCTTATCATTTTGGACATCGTCAATCCTAATTAGGGTTTTGTCCTATTTTTAATCTTATCATCATACGATCGATTTGTCATCAATCGTTGTCCTCTTATCAATCTTGTCATTTTGTGATCGATTTGTCATCAATCGTGGTCGTTTTCAATCTTTTCGTCTTGCAATCTATTTTGTCATCGATCCTTGTCCTCTTGTCAATTTTGTCATTCTGCGATCATTTCGCTATCGATCATTGTCTGTCTCAATTATGTCATTGTTCCTCATCAATTGGCGCATTTATCAATCGAATCATTTAATCAGAATCATGATCGAATCGATATCAACTATCCTTTGTCAAGACCTAATTGTCATCCTTGCATTTCTAATTCATCTTCCAAGGTTTTATGATTTATTCATTTAATCTTGTTTGGCATTTTCCCTCTAGGTTAAATAATTTATTTATTTATCCTAAGTCTTCTTGTCACAATTAAATGTTTATTTAATTGGCTAATTAATTCCTCCTATTTTCTAATTTTTCTAATTTCTCCTAAATTCCTAAATGTCTATTTCTATTTCAAAATCTTGTCATAAATCCTTGCATAGCAATTTGTCATAAATTGTCATAAAATCCTTGCATAGCAATTTGTCATAGACATGTCATAATTTTGCTATTCTTGATTTGAATTTCCATTCGAATCACTATCATGCTAATTTGTTCATCTCTCCAATTTGTCTATAAATTGGATGAATTTCTTCAATCTAATCCCTAATAATTTGGTAATCAGACTATCGAATTTACGCTTCTAGTACTCTTGATCAAAAATATCGTCTACTTGCTTTCAATTTTGTGTGTGCACTTGTAGGTGAGATCCACAACCAAACCATTTGAAGAGGAAAGAAGAACAATGGAGCTGCATGAAGGAGCATTCAAATCATACCTATGGTTTGCTTAATTTCTAGTCTTGAATGCTTTTATCTTTATGTCTCTATTGAATGTGTTTAGGATAGATCATTGCAATGAATGCATTTGTGATTGAGCTATTATGTTTATCTTGTCTTGTGATGATTTCCTATTTCCTATGCTACAATATTAATAACATCATAAAAACTAATATTTGGAATATGATATTCAATTATTAAAATTAATTATTTACAAAAGAATAAAATACTATTTAATAAATAGAAAATTATTGAAAATGTCAATATAGATTAAATTAAAAAGTATTGAATAGACTTGCTTGTTGACAAAGTGACAAGTTCTTTCTTTTTTAACTTGTAGTGATTGTTGGTCTCATTTTGTATTGTTGTTTATTTCAACTTCTATCCTTCTAAATTTAGAGATCATTTTAAATATATTATTTACAAGAAATATTCAGTCATTATGAATAAAATTTAAATGTGAAACAAATAACTTTAATACAAAACTATTCAAACAAAGAATGGGTCTAGTATAGTAAATTATTTTTCAAAATTCAAAGAAACACATCCGCTTTCCAAAAACACGACTGACAAACTATTACATATATTAGCACTTCATAGTATACAAATCTAAATTTTTGATACAACATTATATTACCCATTACTAGATTTATAGTGAAGTACATAGAAATAAATGCAGAAGTGAGCAAAAAGATAAAAATGAACACATTAAATTTCAAATGTTCTACCCCAAATTGTCCCGACTCTATAACCTTTGTTTATGATAGTGAAACTTTTCACTATATATGAGAGCCCTTATGATGAGGTGGGCAAATTCTTTGAGCCCACTTGTCATTTACAAAATTGTAGTGAAATACCATAAGATCCTAACATGCTCTTTAGCATCTCAATATAGCTTTGTTATTTTGAGTCCTCTAATTCCACATGTTCATATTTACATACAACTAAGGCAATTCTCTATGAATTCCAACTATATAACGCTAATGGACCTATTTTGATTTTTTTAATTCTTGTGAAGTCTATAGAAGATTTAAAATCTTTTAGTAAAAAAAAATAGTAGAAAATTGATATTTTTGGATAATGACTATGCATGTCTACAATAAATTAAATAAATATAAATCTTAGCTATTAAAATTTATAGCACGTAAATGGTTAGTAATAAATAGATAAGATATTCTAGTTGCAATGGTATCTAGGTTAAGGCATGCAGTAATAATATCAACATTTTATTAATATAAGGGTTAAGATTGAATCTATGTGAACACTCATGAATTTGTTGAGGAATTTAACCCAGAAGAGGATGAAGCTTCCTCTAACGAGGACATTGATGATGAAGAGTTTCATGTGGAAGAGGAAGAATAGGAGGAACACTACAAGGAGGAAATGGTAGTGGAGAGTGAATCATCGAAGAATAGGAAGGATTCTAAACCAGTTTCCTTGCTCCATAACTCTCTAGATGACATTGATGTGGTTCCCTTCTCTTAGCCTTCACCAACTAGTGTAAAGAAGGACAACACTAGGAAGTTGCATAACTAGATAATTGAACTACAAGTTAGGGTGATGAACCTTGAAGCAAAAATCAAAGCGTACATGCAAGGATATCATTGAAAGGTCAACTCCTTAAACTCTCTATGTGCCATCATTGATAGCAATATGAGGAAAGTTGCTATGGTATTTGTTTCTAGATAGAGTAGGGTGAAAAAGAAAGTTAGGAAGTTGTCGAAGCAAGGCAAACTGGATGAGGAAGACAAGAATGAGGAGACAATTCCCTTGGAGATCTGGAATGAACAAGTACAAAGACTAGAGCGAAATTGGAAATTCATTAGGGAAGATTAAGAAATTTATGTTTTTCTGTTTTCTTTTGATGATATCTAGTATAGTTAGGTGTAGGTGTTATAATGAAGCTCTTATGAACATGCCCATGTGTCATATACTTCAGACTTTTATTAAAACTATCTGCTCTACAATGTTTATGGACTCTATATGTTTAGTTATTTGTAGTTATACTTTAGGTAGATGGTGGCTTGATCAAAACAATATGTTTAGTTGTGTGGACATGATGATTTTTTATTACTTCTGAGAGAGGTTGATGCGGTTTTCTTGCTTTGGCTATTTGATGCCAGATTATATAATGCTACTCTCTGATTTTTCTATTTTGTAGATTTCGGGGCCATCTCTCTACTAATATAAAAATAATAATTAATTAATATAATGTACTATGTCAATTAAATTAAATGTATTATTATTAAAACAATATTATAATATAAATAAAAAGATTAAAATCAAATTCTAATAGTGATGTCATAACATAATTAGTGGATTGTACAAATGTGAGAAAATTATTAAATTTATAAATCTTTGTTGGTGTTGATATTTTTTTACGGTTAATTTTTTTAAAAATAATTCTTGATAGTCATAATGATTATTCAACTACATTTACTAAAATTAAGAAAATTTTAAAATGTGATAAATTTAAATTCATACTTATTGATGACATATTATATATTACCAAGTAAACAATAGTAGGGCACTTTTCAAAATAAAATTAAACAATAGTATTATAAAAAAAACAAATGGTAATTCTTTAAAAAGTAAAATAAAAATTTACATACAAATTAGAATTGATCTTTAAATAAAAATAAAACAAAAAATATAATCAAATAGAACTAAAACAATTTTAAATGAAGAAAAAATATTAAGTAAATTAAAAACATTCTTGAATTTTCCTCCCCTTCATAAATAAATAAAAAACACTTTGCTAAAATAATTTACGATATATTATTTTCATTGACTGACTATTTAATTGTTTAATTTAACAATTTTGTTTTTTTTGTTAACAAGCACACAACACTTGCCCCATACTTGTCTTCAATTATTTTATTCACTTTAAAATAATTTTATTTAATAATTAAAAAATAATCATTATTAAAACATAAATTAGAAGGGACCCTTACCGAAGTTTACCCTAGTAGGTCGGCTAAAAAAAGAACCCCCCAATCCATCTCCTTATTGAATGCATTGTTGAAGAGCTAGAGGTAGAGGAGAATATTTTTGAGGATTAAGTTTCCTCCTAGTCTACTTGGTCGGAATCAACTCTAGACAACCCTTCTAGAAATTCTTCTACCCCTCTTTTGGCTCCCCTCCCTCCTTCCCTAATAAATCCCCAAGGAAATTGGATTTTTGGGCCTTTGTTGATAAAATAAATGAGCTTCATGATGCCTATGAAAAATAGGAAGCCATAATTCATTGGCTTCTAGGATAACTCAATGTGATAAAGAAGAAAATTAATAGGCTTGAGGCCCTCACTAAGCCTGACATAAGAGCTTCCAGTTGGGTAGTGGATGAAAATGATAAGAGGGATTGGGTGGCAACAAATGATTTGGTGGATAAACTTGAGAAGTGGGAAGGGCTAGAAGAGGAATTCATGGGACTCAACAAGAGAATGGATGAGAAGGATAATAGGAGGGAGATGATGAAGGCTATTGAAGAGATTTGGGACAACCAGGTGATCCTCAAACAAAAGATGGACGAGATGATGACCCTAAACAACAAAATGTCAATGAAGAACTCTGCAAATCTCTAGGCCATTCAAGAGGAAATTGACAAAAGGCATGCTAAAAAGAAATGGCAAGTGGATTCATCCCCTACTACAATGACAAAGCCTTCAGTGTTGAGGGTGAAAGCTACGCTGGAGTTCCCTGTTGTTTCCTCAAGAAAAGGTTTGAACAAGAGGCTCTCCTTTGTGAAAGTGAAAGTGATGAGTCAAATAAAAAAATGAGAAGACCCCCACTAGGTAGACCATTGGTTTGTGTCTATAGTGGGGGTGTGTATCTATTGTTTTTCTATTTTTTTTTAGTAGTCTTCATTTTTTTCATTGGGTGTTTGGCTCTAGTTGTTAGTTGGGTTTTGTTCCTTTTTGTTAGTTGGTTCTCTAGTTTGGGGCTCTCACTCCTCGTGAGACCCCATATTTCATCACGTTAGTTGTTATATAATGGTTCGAGCCTCTTTCTTTTTTTCAAATTAGACCAAAAATTAAAATAAATAACAATATAACTTTACAATATATAAAAATAAGTCTTCAAATCAATAATTTATAAATAATATATTTTTTTGTTATGGAGGTTTGTCCACAAATTTGTTTTTGCTATCATGAGAACATGTTGTACTATGAGTGAAGGACTAAGCGATATCCATCTTGCTAAGTTAGTCTGGATACGATCCTAACCTCATCCCTTTTTTGATAAATGATTTTAAAATAATTGTTAAATAAATTATAAATATAATCAACACTTCTATCTAAAAAATAGAAGTTAACAATCTTGAATTATTGAGTGTAAAAGTTTCCTCTCCTACATGTATGGCATGCCCTAACACATAAATAATTTATGGTGCACAATTATTTATGAATTAACATATAGAAGTTTCTCCAACAACTTACAACGGATATCATCTAAGACTCTTAGTCACATGACTACCGCATGTTTGTTTTCTTTTTGAGTGGGATCTAAAGTGATTACAATTAACTTTTCAATAGTTCATAGTATTCTTGTCCAAATGAATGTATCTAAGATATCTATGTAATATATTAATAATAAATTAACAAAATTCAATTGAAACCACAAATAAATCAATAATAATAACAAATTTAAACTAGCACGTGCAATTTCTTGTCAAACAGTCAGTGGCACGGCGAATCTATTTTCGCTCGCGTCATTTTCAACCACGTCATCCATTATGCAGTCAATTCAAAAAAGATGGCCTCATTCCTTTCCACTGTCCCACACTGATTATTATTTTTATATGTATTTGCACTTGTCGCTTTTAATTTTGACCCACAAAATTTGGACTATCCTATCACTTGATCAAGCTTGGCCGCTCTTCAAGATGACAAATATGAACTTTTATTCATTGTCCCTTGCCAGGAAATCTCGAGCACCTAAATATGGAGGACTGGTATTTAACATTTCTGTGTCGTCATCTACATCCGAATGAAACGTGTGAAGTGCAAAACAAAACAATGGGCCGAGCTCCATGCTGTGATAAAAACAGAGTAAAGAAAGGTCCATGGTCTCCTCAAGAAGATCAAATCCTCATTGATTTTATTCGCATGAATGGCCATGAGAACTGGCGCGCACTGCCTAAGCAAGCAGGTTTCAATTCTACACACTGTTTTAATTTTTATTACAAATTTTTCTTTTTCTTTCTACAATCTAAAACTGATAAGCATTCTTCTCTGGCAATGGCAGGACTCCTAAGATGCGGTAAAAGCTGTCGTCTAAGGTGGGTTAATTACCTCAGACCAGAGGTTAAACTTGGAAATTTTAGTTTTGAAGAGGAAGAGACTATTATTAAGCTTCATCAACTTATGGGCAACAGGTTTGTTTACTGTTCTCACTATCTTTTCTTATTGATTTGTTTGTTCCACCATATCCTTGCTTAATGGATTGAATTGTGTTATAATACAGGTGGTCGGCCATTGCCTCACGCCTGCCTGGAAGAACAGATAACGAGATAAAGAACGTGTGGAATACCCATTTGAAGAAGCAGGTTTCCCGCATGGGAATCGATCCTGTAACAAATCATTCAACGTCGCCCAGCGCGGGGCACATTGAGAAAAGTCCATCAATGGAGAAGGGCAATTTAGATCTAATTCAAGCAAAAGCTTTGGCTGATTCGCCAGCCACAATCTCTAATTCTTCCGACACATTGTATGATTCACACAATCTGTCAAGCGGAATCCTTTCATCGATAAATAGTATACATAGTGAGGTTATAAATGGGGGGTCAAGTTCAAGTTTAGGTTGGCTTGAATCGAGTTGTATAGATTCATTTGCTGGGCCAATTGGGTATAATCAACAGCCACCAGATATTGAAGATGGCGCATCTAATATTGAAAATCAGTATTATGCTACCTCGCTATTTCACTTCAGACTATCTAGAAGATGGTTTCTTGAGCTGCATGGATGGTGCAGTCAAAGATCCTCATTTGTTCAAAGATATAGAGTTGCAGAGTAATGGTGATGATTGCGATGGCTTTGGTTACTGGTTAAATATTTTGAAGCAAGCCGGGTCATCACCCATGCTATTGTAGGTCTCTCTGCTTCATTTGCGGCCCTTACAAATGCAGTGGTTATTTAATTTTCAGGCTGCTTGTTTTCCCATTAAAGGAGAGGCAGGGGAAATCAGTACAAATTGAATCAACAATTATAATTTATTTACCTTTGTTTCTTTAACGAGTCTTTCCTGAATCCCAATAAATGGGGAACTGATCTTCTTGGTTTCCATAAATGTGTGATTGACCAATTCAATCTGTCCAGCGTAATTTAAAAAATTGCGCACTCAATTGTAAGATCATATGTTGTAATTTAGTTTATTTTGTTTAGTGCTTAGTGCACAATCCTTTAAAGTGTTTGTATTTTTTAATTTGCTTTGAAGTTAGTGCTTCTATGATATATTTTTTTCAATCCATCCAGCGTAATTTAAAAAATTGCATATCGTGGATAGGGAGGCAATTTGCAGAAAAAAGTAGACATATGGAACAAGGTTTTTTTTTTTTTTTAAAGTAAATTGAAAGACAGTAATGGTTTTGCTTCAACGAGTATATGGAATAAGGTATTAATTTGTCTTGAGGTTAAGAGTATGTAGAGTTCTTTATTATCGTGGTTGAAGCAATAACGACAAAATTTTGAAGTGTTTCATTTGGTGGATAAGTATATATTTTTGAATTGAAGAGTTAAAAGTCTTTCTTTCTTTTTTTGACCAACAGTATTAGATTTTATTCTTCAAATAATGGGGTGGATGGTTGTGATTATTTGAAATGAACATATATAGTTTGATAATAGTGGATGGTTTGAAGACTAATTATGTTTTGAATTGTTTTCAGTAATTTATTTTTTATTTTATTTTTTTACTCATATTTTTCAATGGATAAACATGGTTGATTTGTTTCAAATTTTGACACGAAGGATGAAATGGGCAAGAACGAAAGAAAAGGTAAATAGAAATGCATAGCTTCATAGGTGGTTGTGGCAAAGTTTTTCTTCTATACAAATTGGAAAATGATGAAGGTTATTTTTAAATTTTTTTTTGGGAAGCCCATACGTTGTATGGCAATGAATATACTGCATGTCATGTTAATCAATCTTTACCTCAAGACTTTGTTGGGCTTCTTATTACCATATTCATAGTACAAAGGAGAAAACATTAAAGGTTTGTGCTTGTTGGATAGATACATATATTTGAAATGAAACTATGTACTTTGATGATAGAATATATTTGGAAGACCATTACAATTTTTCTTTTGTTATTACTTTATATTTTTACAGTAAACAAATTGGAAAGTGATTAAATTATGGGTAAGTGATTCTTTACATATATGAAACAGTAGTTATAGTATTGGTGGATATGGTATATATAGCAAAGAGGACTAAGATTTTATTACGTAAAGAATTTAAAATAATAGATTTTATTTACATTCAATTTAAATAGTATACTTCAATTTATGATAAGCACTAATAAAATCAATTATTATTTATATGTAATTTAAAAATCAAATTTGAAATTATGATTTAGTTGGTGGATGGAACCGTTTGTTTGAAACTAACATAGTCACTTTGCTGAGGGGGGTAGCTAGAAAGACAAATTTACTTTTGAACCCTTTTTAGTTATTTCTTTTAGGGTTATCTTTAATCATCCATTCTCGAATTAATTAAAATGATCACTTTGTTCAAGAGATATGTTATTGGTTATCTATATGTTGGATGTAGAAACTTGATTTTTTTGTTCAAGTGATGATACAAATAGATGTTAATATTGTAAAAGTTGTCTGTGCAGTAGATATTATTGAATGTTTTTTATCATTTGTAAAGTTTGAAGCAAACTCTGGTACGTTAAAATAGAGGTGGCTTTCATTATCTTTTTAATTTCTTTTTATGTGTTGCATAGAGCAAGCCATGCCATATTACTTAAGAGCTTTAAGGAAAGCAAACATGGGAAACTAAATTCTAATATTTTTTTTAAGAGATATGACTATTTTAGATAAATGCTTGAATTTTTTAAAATGTTGATTAAAAAGTGTGATTTGAGTTTTACACAGACAAGAAGTAACACATGGTATTAGAAAATTATTTATATATGAAAATGTGAATATGTGTTAACCTTACTACTTAATATGTTGAATGAGCATAATATTTATATGAAATTAAAGTAAGTTGAAACATAAAAAATTATATTTAGAAAAGTAAAATAAAATATAGATCTAAATGATGAGGCCATTACAGAAGTTGGTTATAAAAATGTGGCATCATAAATAGAGAAATTTGATTCCTATTTAGTGGTGAAACATTTGAGAGATTGAAAGAAAGCTAAATTAATAATAGCTTGTGTACTTGCATAGAGAGAAATAGTGTCTGAAAATTAAAATCAATTTAAAATAATACTTAACACAAAAGATTGGAATCTCAGAAAATGTATAATAACTTAACATGGTTAATCATGACATAAAGTATTTCATAATTTATTCTACAGAACACAAGAGAATCAAAATTGTACTGTTTAACTAGACAAAATTTAGGGGACTGATTAATTTGTTGATGTCAATATACATTTTGAAGTGAAATATTGATGACTATTGTAACACTTAGAAACTTTTTTCTTTTGATGATGCATCTTGTATAGGTTGTTTGTAAAAGTGGTGATGTTGTATATAAGGATTGAATATTGCTTTTGTAGAATAGGAACCTGAACAACAAATGAGCATTCAAAATCAACAATTAGAATTCAATAAATAAATAGTGCATTGAATGGAGGCAACATAATGTAAGTGAAAGTCAATTGTGTGAAAATTCAGCTTGGTTTCTTGTGCAAGAATTTGTGAAGGCCTGAAGATAATAGAAGTATGTTATGGTTGTCGCAATGTAACATTGTGCATGTGTTTTAGGGAATAGTTAATTTTTACACGATGAATGAAATATAGAAGAGAGAACTATGAAAAGGGTGTTGAAGTGCGTACGGACCCGTACGTACCGTACGGTTGTTGTCTCCTACATACCATATGCTTGTTGCCTCGTACATATTGAGTTAACTCGTACAGTAGTTGCCAATGGTGACGCGTACGGTGATTCCATGATTTTAGTAGTTGCCAATGCTGACGCGTACGGTGGTTCTAGTAGTTGCCAATCCTGACCCGTACGATGGTTTCGGTAGTTGCCAATGGTGACCCATACGGTGATTCCAATGGTGTACGATGACCATGGTGTAGCATCCATTGTATGGTGGTGTCCGTACATAGTTTGATGACCACCAGATGGATGGACGAGTGACAAGGTTGTCAGTAACCATTTTTTGTGTAGTGATTGTTAAAGCACCTGGTTTCATAACGGACTGTAGTGTGTATAAACTACTACAAGTTTCATTAAGAAATGAGTGTGATAGTAATTTGGGTTGATTGTAATACAATCTAAGCCTGTGCAAAAAGCTCGTTGTCAATTGTATGTAACTTTATTTACTATAATACAAGGGAGACGCTTGGCTTTTTGGTGTGTGGGTTTTCTTTCAAAAGGGTTTCCCATGGTAAAAATATCTGTGTATAAGTGCATGTTTTTTATATGTTCTCTATTCTTCTGTTTAAGTCATCTCAAGATTCTAAAATTTAGCAAGTAGATAGATATTGTTGCTTACATCCTCTGCGAATTGGCATTAGGAGAGCGCTTCCACACCATAGATTTCCTTACAAGTGGTATCGGAGCCTAGCCAGTTGTTGTTATCCTTGTTGGTTAGGGTTGGTTTTTTGTGTCGATTTGTTTTCAGTGGGAGTTTGCGAAGTTGTTATCGGTTGTGTCTGGAAATTGAGATGGCTGGCACGTCAAGGAGAATAGACATTGAAAATTTTAATGGCACAAACTTTGAGGTGTGGAAACTTAAAGTTGAAGACATGTTGGTTGACCGAGATCTGTGGATCGTTGTGTCTAGCAACAAGCCTCTAGGCATGAAGCAGGAAGATTCGGATCTAGCGGATCAAAATGCCAGAGGGCTGATAAGATTGAGCCTTGCAGATTCTGTTATGTTGAATGTCCATGAAGTGAAAAACGCACATTCTTTGCAGAAGAAGTTGGGAGACATTTATCAGGGAAAATCCTTGGTGAACAAGCTCTTCCTAAGAAAGAAGTTGTACTCTCTGAAGATGGATGGAGGAACATCTGTGGTAGATCATCTAAATGCGGTGAATATGGTGATTGCGTAGTTAACTTCTATTGGTGTGTCCATTAGTGAAGAGGAGTGTTGTATGTTTTTGCTGAGTTCTTTGCTTGATTAATGGGGTCATCTTGTGATGGCCATCGGAAGTACTACTACCAATTTAAAATGGGTGAAGTAGTTGCTGCACTTTTGTTAGAAGAGATGCGAAGGAAATCCTCTAAGGCGGCTAAAGAAGCTCTCATTGTCCGAGGCAGATGTAAGGACAAAAGCAAGAAGAAGAACACAAATTCAAAGTCATAGGAGAGATCCTCTACTCCTAGAAAGAAGTCCAAGGCAAAGTATTAGAATTGTGGTCAGAAAGGTCATATCTAGAAGGATTGCAAAGAGGAGAAAAAGAAGAAGAAGAAATGTACTTCTGACACTAAATCTTCTTAGAGTGATGTTGATGCCTTTGTAGTAGCCTTGGCAGTGCCTGTATCTGATGATATATGGCTAGTCGATTTTGGAGCATCATTCCACATGACATCTCATAAAGAGTGGTTCTCAAAGTATGAACCTTATGATGGAGGAAATGTGTTTCTAGCAAGTGATTCCACACTAGATATCGTTGGAAGGGGAAGAGTTAGAATTCAGTTCCCTGATGGTAGAGTAAAGGGAATTGATGGCGTACTTCATATACCTAGTCTGGCTCGAAACTTACTCTCGGTCAACAAACTGAATGATGTTGGAGTTCAGGTAACTTTTGTGCATGATGGTTGTAAGATGACTAGGGGTTCTATTGTTTTAGCTAAGGGTGAATGCATTGGAACACTGTATAGGTTAGATGCAAAACCCGTGTGCTGTAATAGTATCTCATTAAAGTCCAATCAAGCTGCTATGGAAACACATGATGTGAATTCAATGGAAGCTAAACTTCCAACAGAGAAAACAATGCTCTGGTATTATAGACTTGGCCATACTGGGGAGAAAGGTTTAAAAACCTTGAAGAATAAAAACCTGGTTGAGGGGATAATTGACTGTAATCTTGAGTTTGATTTTTGTGAACATTGTATATATGAAAAGCAAAGCCATGTCCAATTCTAGTCCTCAAAAGTCTTGTGGTTTGCTGGACTATGTTCACTCTGATGTATTTGGTCCTGTGGATGTTCCTTCTTTGTCCAAATCAAGATATTATGTGTTGTTCATAGATGATTATTCAAGAAGAGCATTCATTTATTTTTTGAAGAGTAAATCAGAAGTGTTCAGTTGGTTTAAGGAATTTAAAAGCCTTGTATAAAATCAGACTAGGAGAAAGATTAAATATTTAAGAATGGATAACGGTGGTGAGTTTTGCAATGCAGATTTTGATAAATTTTGTGTAGATCATGGAATTAAGAGGCATAAGAATACGCCTTATACTCCATAGCATAATGGAGTAGCTGAAAGGTTGAATCGATCTTTGATGGAGAGAGAAAGAAGCATGTTGAGCAATGTTGGTCTAGAGAAAAATTTCTAGGCTGAAGCAGTGGCTACAGTGCATTACTTGTTGAATCATTCTCCTACTGCAACACTAGTTGACAAAATGCCTATGGAAGCATGATCTGGTAAGAAGACCTCATTGAGACATTTGTGTGTCTTCGGCTGTGAGGCATATGCTCATGTACCTAATGTGAGAAGGTCAAAATTGGAAAACAAAGCAGTGAAATGCATCTTCATTGGTTATGACATTGGTGTGAAGGGATACAAATTGTGGAACCCTCTCACTGAAAAGATGTTGTACAGTAGGAACATTATCTTTCATGAGATGAAACCTGTATCTACAGATCCGCAACCAGGGAAAGCCGAAAAAGGAAAAGAAGCAGTTAAAATCCCTTTATTACAAACCCCAAATGTGTTTGAGACTGAAGATCCAAATATGTCTGAGAGTGAGGAGAGCTCGAGTGGTTCTACAAGTTCAGAAGAACATGATCATGAACCTCATGAAGACTCACCACAGGAAGTAAGGAGATCCACACGGGAGAGACAACAACCTGATAGGTATGGTTATTCACCAGAAAGGTTTAATTACTCAATGTTGAATGTTAATTGTGCCTATGCTTTGCTTACTGATTTTGATGAGCCTAGAACCGTGAATGAAGTAATTAATATGCTAGATTCAGATTCTTGGTTGGAAGTCATGAAAGATGAAATGAAGTCATTGGAGAAAAATGGAACCTGGGATCTGGTACCCTTGCATAAAGGTAGAAAGCATGTGGGTTGTAAGTGGGTATTTAAGAATAAGTATGGTCCAGATAGAAGAATTGACAAATACAAGGCAAGACTGGTTGCAAAGGGGTATTCTCAAAAAGAAGGGATTGACTATGGAGAAATATTTTCTCCTGTAGCTAAGCTAACATCCATTAGATTTTTGTTGTCACTTGCAGCAGCACATGATTTTGAAATTCAGCAGATGGATGTGAAAATAGCATTTCTACATGGCGATCTTGAAGAGGAAATATATATGTCCCAGTCAGAGTATTTTGTGGAGAAAGGTAAAGAACACTTGGTTTGTAAGATTAAGAAGTCTCTTTATGGTTTGAAACAATCACCCAGAATGTGGTATCAGAAGTATGATTCATATGTCTTATCTTTGGGTTTTATGAGGTCTAAATTAGATCATTGTGTGTACTATAAAATTGAAGATGATCAAATACTTATTATTGCAATATATGCAGATGATATGTTGTTTATAGGCAATAATAAAGGAATGGTCTCAAATTTAAATTCACAGTTGTCCTTGTAATTTGAGATGAAAGATTTGGGGGTAGCTAAATTTATTCTGAGGATGGAAATCAGGAGAGATGAGGCTGGTAGGAAACTTTGGCTCAGCTAGAGCAAATATATTACCAATATTCTTGAGCAGTTCAATATGACTGATTGCAAGAAGCAAGTAGTTCCAGTTTTACAGGGAACGAAGTTGTCAATTAATGACAATCCAAAGTCTCCGGATGAGGTTGAAGACATGAAGCAGGTACCTTATGTGAGTTTTGTTGGTAGCCTCATGTACGCAATAGTCAGTACAAGACCAGATATTGCCCAAGCAGTGGGAGTATTAAGTCGGTTTATGGCAAATCCGAGCAAGCTGCATTGGGATGTCATGAAAAGAGTGCTTAAATATTTGAAGGGTATGACACAGTACGCTTTGTTCTATCAAGGTAACTCAACTAGATCAAGTAGATCTATTACCATTCAAGTTTATGTAGATGCTGATTGGGCAGGGGACATTGATAGAAGAAGATCCACCAGTGGATATGTGTTCACGGTGAATGGGGGTGCCATCAATTGGATGAGCAAATGACAGAGCGTAACTGCGTTATCTACAACTAAGGCAGAGTACATGACATCTACTTGTGCATGTCAAGAAGTTGTTTGTCTTAAGCGCTTGTGTTCTGATGTTGGTTTTGATGTAGGGCAAATCATTATCTTATGTGACAGCCAAAGTGCAATTTGTTTGGCAAAGAATCCTACTTACCATGCCAGAACAAAATACATTGATGTGCAATATCACTTTGTATGTGACATGGTTGAAGATATGAAGGTGAAGCTAGAAAAGGTTGGCACTGAGGAGAATGTTACAGATGCATTGACAAAGCCGGTGAGCACAGTTAAATTTAAATGGTGCTCGAGCTCCATGGGGCTTAAAGCTCCTGACTCTTGTTAGTTTTGTTGAGTAACTCTGTGGATATCAGTATGTACCTCGGCAAGTGGGAGATTGTTGAATTACATACCGTACGGTTGTTCTCTCCTACATACCGTATGGTTATTGTCTCGTACGTATTGAATTAACTCATACGGTACTTTCTAATGCTGATGGGTATGGTGATTCTATGATTCCAATAGTTGCCAATGCTGACGCATACGATGGTTCTGGTAGTTGCCGATCCCGACCCGTACAGTGGTTCTGGTAGTTGCCAATGCTAACCCGTATGGTAATTCCAATGGCATACAATGACCGTGGTGTAGTATCCATCGTATGGTGATGTCCATACATAGTTTGATGACTATCGGATGGATGGAGGAGTGACAAGGTTGTCAGTAACTATTTTTTGTGTAGTGACAGTTAAAGCACAAGGTTTCATAATGGATTGCAATGTGTACAAACTGCTACAAGTTTCATTAGGAAATGAGTGTGATAGTAATTTGGGTTGATTTTAATACAATTTAAGCCTCCGCAAAAATTTTGTTATCAATTGTATGTAACTTTGTTTACTGTAATACAAGGGAGACGCTTGGCTTTTTGGTGTGTGGGTTTTTTCCTGAAAGGGTTTCCCACGGTAAAAATCTTTGTGTATATGTGCATGTTTTTTATATGTTCTCTATTCTTCTGTTTAAGTCATCTTGAGATTCTGCAATTTAGGAAGTAGATAGATATTGTTGCTTACATCCTTTGTGAATTGGCATTAGGAGAGCGTTTCTGCACCATAGCTTTCCTTACAAAGGGAATGTATAGGTATTGAAAATGAGACAACAATAAAAGGAAATGAAAGGTTATTAAATTGTATGTGGGAAATTGAAGTTGTAAACACAACAGTGTTCTTGGGAAACTGAAAAGGTTATACTATATGATCAACATATCAAGATTGTTTATGGATGAAGAGTGAGAGATGCAACCTAGAATCATGCAAATGCTCAAGTTAGCAACATGGATAGTTGTTTAGGCATATGAATTTATAGAAGTAAAAGCAATTTGGAAAATATTAACTAAATTTTATGTATTTAATGTGTGCATATATACATTAATTATGGAAGTTGACATAGCATAAGAGAAGGAGGAATTATGGTACTTGAAAGAAGATGTAAGAGGCGACCAATTTATCAATGTATGCATAATGGCTATGTACCAAAAACAACAATGGAGAGCACAAACTATCATAGAACCAGGGGAGTTAGAGGTACTCATAACAACCAATTTAAGTATCGGTAAACTATGAAGAAGTGAAAAAGGAAGTGTAAGAAGAAATAAAGAGACCAATGTTTACCTAGTTTTTAAGACACCCTTGAATAGGATACAATCAAGAGAAGAGATTATTAATCTAACAAAAAAACCAATTAATAATATTCTGAAGTATATTAGCATATATAAATAAGAGTAAACTATTACTGTTTAAACAAAATGATGTTACCTATTAGAAGAGTTTGTTGATGAATTTAATTGTTAACTTGAGAACCATCATGGGATGCAACTGTTACAAGTATGACTCTATCATTAGTTGTCTATATTATGCAATTTTAATATGATGAGAATCATAATGTAAAGTAAGTAGAAATCAAATTTGAACTGTCGATATAAAAGAAAACCTTACTAAAACTCAAAGATAAGTCTCACTTGTAATATAGTGTAGCTGAGAAAGATCTATGGTTATGGCATATCAAGAATTTGTGCAAATGAGCTGTGAAGCGACAATATCTAATGGTAGGAAAAATTATTAAACACAAGTCAATACAAAGTTTTGTAAATAGGGTGAAATAATATAAAAGTTGAAATTCATGAATGAAAGAAATCAAATCGATATTACAAACTGTGAGAAATAAGTAGGAAGCCATAATGTAATGTGTGTGTGTATAAGTTAAGTAAATAGTTGTCGGATGTTGTGGTTGTCATCTAAATTTTTGGATATGAATGGAGAATGGACATATAATGATATATACAGAGGAAAGATAAAATTGTGGGAAGGATACACAAAAGTTGCATGCTTGCAAGTGGAAATGGCAACATAGAAGTTACAGCAAGGGAATATTACAACATAAGCAAGAATTTAACTATACTATTTTAAAATCTTGTAATGTAAATTGGCTACTAAATTCATTAAATGGAGGAAAAGTCAATCAGAACTTACAAACATGAAAAATGTTCAATTTTCAAGGAACGATTAATCTTGAAGGCGATTGCCATTGTAACAATGCAAAAAACTATGTGGTCATTGAGGGTAGTTTCTTGCCAATATCGGTGGAATTTGAATGTATTAACTGAACAACCAAATGTAAATCACAAAGTGTGTAAAAGGTATGGAAGAATATAATGTAACACATATGCATAAGTTAATAGAATACCTATGACGAATGAAGAAAATATAATGATATGTGTGAAGACAATAAATTTTTTTGAGAGCATGTGTATGCATGTATACACACACACACAACATAATGTTAATTGTTTGTATGCATAAGAATAGAAAATACCTATAAGAGGTTGAGGTTTCATCATGAGATATACACTATGGTTTGTTGGATATGCACTAATCATGGAAATAAAGTAATATGTGAGTAGATTGTTGGCAACAATGCAGACTGGGAGGGAGGGGCGAATCAGTTTTCTCATAAATTCTACACAACTCAAACTTAAATTTAGATCTGATAATAAATAGCAAAAGAATAAATTAACACCACATCAATAACACACATAACACCAAGATTTTTTACATGGAAAAATTGGTTAAGGGAAAAACCACGGTGGTAACCTATCCACAATGAGATAATACTCTGTTAGGAGTAAGTGTATATATTACAATGGGGAATGCACATGCATTCATGCACACTACCTAGAGCTCACTGCTCAAATCACAAAAAAAAGAAGGTCTCCAACCTTGGGGAAGGCTCACTGCCTTACAAAAAGATTTGGATTACATCTGGAGGATCATAAACTGATGAAATAGCATCATCTGATGCCTAGTCATAGTTTTGGTTAAGCACATATACTCAAACTCTACTCTTCCACACTTTTGCACACTTCTCCTCTGCAACTAAAAGATCAAATCAATATTCTCACTTGCAAATACCCAACAAATACATCCATAATATAACAATTACATATATTTATATGAATTATCAACCTATGTTTCAAGGTCGGCTAAACCCTCAACACAAATTATAAGATAATAACCTCACACACTACAATATTACATGCAGACCAAAATAATATCGACTAAGACATAGTTTGTACTTCTAGACCAATACCAAAAACATGCAACTCCTCCAACAATTATGCCTCAAATATTCGCAACATGCTACAACCACCAAGAATGTCGCATAACACAACGAACACAATCGGATCAAGAAAATGATCAATAATGCACACAACGATCAATGCAGACCATCAAAATGGATAGAACATAATCTAAAAACATCCACAAGCAATGTGAATCACCACAACAATAATCACAACATCACCAATTACTAGAATCTTCATCATCATTATACCGAACCTCAAGAACACCAACCAAACTGATTGTCAAACTAAAAGATTCACTTTCGGAATTCCAGATCAGGAACCATCTAAATTGAGGACACATATGAACATCCCAAACACTCTGTCAAATATGTAAACCAAGATATAACAATTCAGGAGCAATGCAGAGCACAATCCAAAATATTGAATAACACGAACAACTGAATATCAACCATAATACTAAATCTCTCAACTCAATCAAATCATCATGTGAACCTCAAAAACTTCTGTTGAATCAACTAGAGATAAGTATCTCTAAACCCATTCAACCAAGTCATTCAATATAACTGCAACACTGGAATACACAGAAGAATATGTTGACATCAATGTCAAAACATCATTCTAGCAAACTTCTTAGCAATATCCAACAATCTCCCCCTTTGGCATTGATGACAACATATGGATGTGAAAAACAATCAATGCAAAGAAAGAAATCAACAACCAACAATCTCCTCATAACTCACAAAAATCTCCCCCTGAGATCAACACATAATATAATAGTTTTTGTCATGCTTCTCTCCCCCATAAGTTTTTCACATGCTTCTCTCCCCCTTTGACATAAATGCAAAAGGAACATACAAAGCATTATTCCCTTAGATTGCAAAATAGTCTCTCCTTAGGATAAACACACAAATCTAAACAAGTGAGCCACACATTGACTACTCCCCCTGAGTAGCAACCTCACTCATCAATCCAGATCACAAGACATCTCTGTGAATTCCATCGAACTGATGCAACTCCATGCATCTTAGTTCTCATCAGTAGGGGAAATCACCCCTAGATTCTCTTTGAGATACTCAAAGTTATCTTAAGGCAAAGGCTTCATGAAGATATTTGCAATATGTTCCTTTGTAGAGACATACTCCAGTTTGACTTCCTTCTCATTCACCTTCTTTCTCAATAAATGAAACTTGATTGATGTATGCTTAGTCTTTGAATTCAACACCAAATTCTTAGAAATATTCATAACACTTGAACTATCATAGTATATAGCAGTAGGCTCATAGAAAATAAATCCGATATCCTTTAACATTTGCTTCATCCAAATTACCTGAGTACAATTTCTAGCAACAACAATGTATTCAGCTTCTACAGTAGATAAAGATATAGAATTCTTCTTCTTACTCATCCATGAAACCAATCTCTTACCCAATAAAAATGCACTGCCACTAGTACTCTTTTTGTCATCAACATCACCTACCCAATCAGCATCATTAAAAGTACTCAAAGTGAAATCACCATCTCTAGGATACCACAAACTAGAATCAACTATCCCTTTCAAATATCTGAAAATTCTTTTCACAACATGAGATTCCTTAGGATCAACTTGGAACCTAGCAACAAGATATAGAACATTCATAATATCTGGTCTAGTTTGAGTCAAATATAACAAACCACCAATCATAGATCTATATATAGTCTGATTTTCTTTAGGAGAATCATTATCCTATGTCAACTTCCATCCGATCACCATAGGTGTACCAACTGGCTTTGCATCATCCAAACCAAACTTCTTCAACAATTCCTTTACATGCTTAGACTAAGATATAAAAATACCTTTATCCAACTGAGTAATTTTCAATCCCAAAAAGAATTTCATCTCACCTATCATAGACATCTCAAACTCATCCTTCATATCATCAGCAAACTTCTTGCACAAACTATCATTTCCACCAAAACTAATGTCATCAACAAAAACTTCAACAATCAAGATGCTATCATTATCAATCTTGAAGTACAAATTGTTGTCAACAATACCTTTATTAAATTCAAGTCTCATCAAATACTTATCTAATCTAGCATACTAAGCTCTTGGAGCTTGCTTCAATCCATACAGTGTTTTTTTTAACCTACAAACCATATCTTTCTACTCTATTAACTCAAAACCATCAAGTTGCTAAATGTAGACTTCTTCTTCCATCTCGCCATTAAGAAAGGATAACTTGACATCCATCTGATACACCTTGAAATATTTGTAAGTAGCATAAGCAAGAAATAATCTAACAACTTCAATTATAGCTACTAGTGCAAAACTCCTCTTAAAATCAATACCTTCCATCTGAGAATAACCCTACAAACAAGTCTTGCTTTATCCCTAACAACTTCACCCTATTCATTGAATTTATTCTGGAGCACCCATTTAGTTCCAATTACATTCTTATCCTTAGGCTTAGGAACTAAAATCCATGTATTATTATTTTCAATCTGATTCAACTCTTCTCCCATAGCTTTAACCCAATTTTCATCTTAACAAGCTTCATCAACATCTTTAGGTTCAATCTTAGAAATCAAGCAATACTCTTCAACAATTTTTCTCCTAGTCATCACACCTTTATTCTTATCACCTATTATTTGACTCTCTAAATGATTCAACCTTACATACCTGGGAGTCTTAGGATTTTCATAATTTTTAGACTCTTGAACTTTTTGTTCTAAACTAGCTTCTCCTTCATTCTCAAGTTTTTTCAGAGAACTCTGACTTTGATTCTAGGTTTGCACTTGCTTTCCTTTATTTTCACTAACATCCTAATCATCTCAATCATATGTGCAAGATCTGATTTGTCTCTCATTTCTTTCATCAACCTTCACATTAGTACTTTCAACTATCTTTTTCAATCTCTTATTATAACACCGAGAGGCCTTACTCTTAGTAGAATAACCAAGAGAGATTCCTTCATCACTTCTAGCATCAAATTTCCCTAGATCTTCATCTCTTCTGATATAGCATTTATTAACAAAAATTCTCAAATATCTAACTATAGGAACATGACCAAACCATAACTCATAAGGAGTCTTACTGGTATCACCTTTAATATGCACCCAGTTAATGGTATACATTGTAGTACTCAAAACTTATCTCTAATAGATATGTGGAAAATTTCCTTCAATCATCGTGGTTCTAGCCACTTCCTGAATTGTATTGCTCTTTCTCTCCATAACACCATTCTACTGAGGGGTCTACGGAGTAGACAACTGTATCCTCATCCCATTCTCTTCACAAAAAAAATTGAACTCATTGGAGGTAAATTCACCACCTATGTCAGATCACAGACACTTCAACTTCAGGCCAGTCTCAATCTCAACTATAGCTTTGAAAATCTTGAACTTCTCCAATGCTTCAGACTTCTCCCTTAATAAAGTAACCCACATCATCCTTGAATAATCATCAATCAACAACATGAAATACTTGTCACCCTGCAAGCTTCTCATTCTAGAAGGACCACACAAATCAGTATGCACAAGATCCAATATTCCATTAGAAGTATATTGTGTGCTTATTTCGATAGCATAATACTGATTTTTTATATTAAATGTACCATCTTCAATATCTAGTGCTTTGTGATTATACCCAATTGTCTCAACAAATGAATTTGTACAACTCGATTCAAGATAATCTAAACTTGAACTTGAATCCACATTTACAACCTCACTATCTATACTATTTATTGATAAAAGCTTTCTACTTGACAGATTGTGTAAATCATACAATTTGTCGGAAGAATTAGGGATTGTGGCTGGTGAATTAGCCAAAGTTTTTTCTTGAATTAGACCTAAATTACCCTTCTCCATTGATGGACTACAAAAACAAAAGAAAGATGTGGATTAGAAATTAAAATAGTGTGTAGAATTGAAAACTGCTTGCTTAGGCAGTGCCCGCCAGTTCTCATGGCCATTCATGTGAATAAAATCAATGAGTATTCAATCTTCTTGAGGAGACCATGGACCTTTCTTTAATCCCTTTTTATCAATTATCATAGCATGGATCTTGGTGTTAAAAAAAAAGACAAATTGGGAACACAAAAATTATAACAACAGTATTTAACATGGTTCACTAATTTGTCTACATCCACCAGAAAGCAGAGTAGAGATCTTTATTATTATTGTAGCTTGCATACATAGGTATTTGCCCTCATATTTATACAATAGTCTTCAATAGAAGATGAAGGGACAAAGATGGGGAAGATGAAATGAAGATCCATAATTCACATCCCAACAATCTCCCACTTGAATTTTGACTCACGCTATGACTTCACATCTGAACAACCTCCCACTTGAAGTATACCCCCTGCTTTCCATTCTCAACCAATATCCAAATGCAATCACCAAATCCCATGGTAATAAAAAGGCTGAGAATCAATCACTATAGCTGGAATAGCAACCACAACCAATTTCTAATCACATCCAACTAACCACACAACATAAAATAAAATCATGCCAACTTATCTAGCCCATACAACAATTTGTGTAATCCCATCTTCCAACAAAACACACCAAAAACCCTTGATGTGCAAAAAAATAGAAGACATTTATATAGTAGTCCAAATGTTGCATGAGCAATGTTAACCAAAAAAATAACTCAAATCTACCAAGCTCACTAACATAAAGGGTGTGGTAATAATCAAATCACAATGGCCTACAACCTACAACCAACCTGCTACAAAAACTCATTTGACATCCTCCAAGTCCTCATGAAAAGACCATATATTGTTGTTAAAAAAAAAATAAAGTACAACAACAATAGATGACTTCAAAAAACTTTAGGAAGAAACATCCATGCAAACCATATCTCATTCTTCTACCAACACCACCAAGTGCTTAGCTATGCCAAATATGATCTCCTTTATCTCCCCAAATGAAAGCATTAACAACACCCAACCAACATGGATGTAAGCTCCTATAATCAAGGAAGATCAAACTCGGTATCATTCCAAAACTAGGAATCATCTCAAACATCTCCTACAAGGAGATAAATTTTCTGAGTAGACCAAGAGTGGGGACTAAGAATTCTTCTCCAGAATACACCAAGTCACAATGAATCTCTCCAAGAACAATCTCCTCTAGGTCTAGAATGGACTCACGCCCATCACCAAGTGTAGGTTCCTTGGTCTTCTTTCTGAAACCTCTAAAGAGATACCATCTCAACCAATGTTCTCTAATCCCAAGAGAACTCCAACCTCACCCAAGCCTCTTAGTTTTCAAACGCACCTCCATGGTCAATCCGCCAATGTACTCGATACTAAGAGCACTAACAAGACCAATGGCACAAAATGGAGCATGGTGTGGGTAAATTCTAGAGGCAATTTAATTGGCTGGAGGCAATATAGATATGAGTAAGTTAATGAACTCAATTATTAGTTAGGAAAAAATTTCTATCTAAAATTATTGGCGATAGGGCAAAAATCCGACCATATGTTTATGATTCCTAATCTACAGGATAGTGCATTGTTAATTGGTTGTCTGTATGATAAAATTTGTTTTCCAATGAAATCCATGTATATATTGATTGGAATTTCTATTGGTCAAGAATTTTCTTTGTGTTGCATCCAAATATTAAGACCCCATTCATACTAGACGAAGAGGAGTGAGCGAGCTTTGTAATGCTTGAAGGAATGTTTGCTGGAAGCTTTTTCTATCCTTTCCAAAAAAAATTTTGGGTTTTGGCTGTCGCCTTTGTTTCCAATCCACAATCATAGTTGTGACATTTAGTTATATGCATCTTCCTTTCTAGGACACAGTGCAAAAATTATAGTGAATATTTTCTTTTAAAACTCTTTCTCGGTCTACTTTTGGCATTGGCAGATTGCTGTTATTCATAGAGACATTAAAAACTTATAATTTTTCTCTTAAGGCTTGAAATTAAGTGGGAGTCTCCTAATTATAATTTTGTAATATTTTTGTGTTTCTATAGTGGAGCGAGAGAAGGGGAGAGAGAAAGATGGTATCCAACTCTTTAAACTCACCTTGGGTAGCATGCAAATTTTGAGAAGAAAGTGTACATTAGAATGCATATTTACACCTTATTTTCACTGAAGGAACCTCAGAAGTTCATGAATGTTCCCAACATCTCTAGAGTGAGTAATGTGATCAAGTGTAGGAAGCGGCAATGACTTCTGTGGCACGGAGAAATAAATTCAGTCGGTCTATACCATTTGTTTTGAGTAGTGACGAGTTTAAAATTGGAATCCAAAGTACTTGTGAAAAAAAATTTTGCTTCACAATTTTTTAGAAGATGAACAGATAGGGGAAGTGACAGGGTCTGGGAATGGGTCATAAAATGAAGAATCACATAGGTATTGAGGCTAAGCTACCTAAGTCTGTTATTCAGAACTGTGCAAGAGTACATCTTATCAAGAATAAAAAGAATATTGTTGCTTATGTTCTCAATGATGATTCTTTGATTGAACAAAATGATAGAGGTGTCAATTGCTAGATTTGGCCCAGATTTTGCAAGGTATGGAGTGTAATTGTGGCTGTAAGTTGTAAGTGTAGAGTTTTGGTATCATTTTATAGATTTTTCTTATGAGATCTATGAACCTAACTAATCGTTGTAGATTGGCAAATTGGATCATGAATTTGGTGTTTGTGTCTTTAAGTTTACAAATAATCCAAATGGATAATTAGAGTGTTCCTGCTGGACTTGTAGCATGCTTATCATGATACCATGAATAGTTTCGTGTCACACTACAATTGGGAGTTTTTTTTTTGGTTGTGCGATGTTTTTTGTCAAGAGGTGGTTATCTTCATGCGATTGGAGATGTTTATTCTTAGATGCCATGGTAGACTCTTGATTTTAGATTAGAGCATTGGCATGATCCAGGTTCTCTTGGTAAGTTATGCTTATTGGAGCATGTGGTCTTCATTTGTGAAGATGTAAGATCAAGTTGTCATGTTGTGTTCCCAGATAATGTAGATGTGAGGATTAAGGATAACTTCCTAGGCTAACAAGCTTAAACAAATACAAAAAATTTCTAGTGGTTGGGAGTTGAACAAAAAAATAGACTGTCCCTTATTGACTTAGAGAAAGTTTATTATAATAAGAGATTGGGAGAATTGATAATTTAGGACTCTTGGTCCGTAAATCTCTCCCTTATGTCTAAGATTGGCTAGAGATTTGTTTCTAAATGTGTGGATTGGTTGGTTGTCATGAAATATAAGTACCTCCAAGGTAAAGACAATTGTTTCTTTTTAACTTCTAAGATCCTTCCTAGGGGTTCTCACATTTGGAATAACCTAATGAAAACTAAATATCTCCTTTTAAAGGGTATGCAATAGCAAGTTGGCAATGGTTGTAGAGTCAGATTCTAGAAAGATCTTGGGTGTCCACTTTTCCCCTATAATTTCATTTGGTTTGTTTGGTTATTGAAGGGATCCTTTTGGAAAGGTATGGAATTCATGTGAGTGATTACTAGATTCTTACTTCTTCTCCATTAAGGTGGAAATTAAACCTATCTGAATTTGATCTTCATCTAAACACAATGGTTTGAGAACTTCTTAGAATTCTTAACAAATTCAATTTTTGTTTAGACTAGAGGCTAAGGATAGGCTAATTTGGGTTTCCTCAAAATATGGCAAGTATATAGTATTTCTAGGTTTGAGCTAGGAAATCCTTCCCCTCCACTCTTTAATTGGTCTATAATTTTGAGAGTGAAAATGATTCTGAAGGTGTGTTTCTTTTGGTGGATGGCTTGCCAGGGTAAAGTCCTTACTATGGATAATCTCAAAAAAAATGGTTTTCAATTTTTCAATAGATGTGCTCTATGTGAGAATGATGAAGAAATCAACAACCACATTGTGTTTAATTGTTAGTATTCTTAGAATATTAGATAGAGAATTTCCCATGTGTTCCTCATTGAGTGGGTTTAGAATGGGGATTTAAAGGATTGCATGATAATATGGTCTCCCACTCCAAATCATCCCCTTTATCAGAGAACACTGGTGGTAGACCTTTTCCCATATTGGTCGGTATCTGTAGAAAGAAAGGAATAATATAATCTTTAGCGATAAAAATAATAGTTGGGATTCTCTGTTTGTTACTATTTTGGTTAATGTCAAGGAAAATATGGGTTGTTTTTAAAGATGTAAGCATTCTAGCCTACCCTCGGCCCTAGATTGGTTGGTGGATAAAAATTGGTTCTTAACTGATTCTTAGGCAAGATTCATAGCCCCACCTATTGGATTCAATAATTTTATTAAATTCCCTTCACCCTGATCCTGGTTGGCTGAAATTGAACTTTGACAACTCTTCTAAAGGAAATCGAGGTCAGGCGAGTATGAGTGGGGTCATTTGTGATCATAGAGGCAATCTAATCCTTACCTACATGATCAATTTAGGTTTTCAAACTTTGAGTATAGTGGAAGCAACAACAATTTATTATGGCCTAGTCATTCTGAATGAAAGAAGGTATAATCAAATCATCATAGAGGGTGATTCAAAAAATACTATCTTATTGCTCACGAATGAAGTCAGACCTGACTAGAAATATGATCACCTCATTGCCAAGTGTCATGATCATATTTTTAGGCTAAGAAATGTCCACCTTTGTCACACATGAAGGGAAGAAAATAAAGTCGTAGACAGACTGGCTTCATTAGGCCCACTTTCCAATCATTTTGAAAATATGGATGGGTAGTTATGATATTACAGATATGGTTTGTGTCACTATCTTTGAGGACATAAAGGATCATGATGGAGTATAATCAAAGGATTTCTTTCTTCATTATTATCACGGCCCTTTTGACCACTCCTTTATGGTTTAGGTGGTAGACGTCTCTTTCAAATAGCAGTGTAACTTTACCCTTCCCTCATTAGTGTTGTCATGCTCATATTGTTGGTTTTGGTTCTCCCTACCTAATTTTTTTCTCTAGACTCTCTGTGATAAGGATGGGGGCATACTTTATTCAAACGAAACCTGATACTAGTGATGAGTTCAAAAGTAATTCTAAGTTGTGGTAGAAGGTGTTTAAGGAGAACCTCACCAGTTATGTTGAAGGCATGTAGAGGTTTTGATCTTGAGATTTGCAAAAATATTGATCTTGGGAGAAGAGGGAGGTGAACTTTGAGGAAGTTGCATTCAAAGTCTCCATAGACTTGATCATTGCTATCACAAGTTTACCATAGGAGGGAATTACTTTTCATAAGAAGCCAAAAGGTTCATATAAGGAGGAATTTAAGAGATTTTTCAAGACCAGTGAAAGGGTTTCAAGGTTACAAAGTGGGTATAACATAGAAGAACTACCTAATATTTGGAAGGATGTTTCTCTTTTACTTATGAAGTACTTCACTTTGGATAGGTGGTTTAAGAGATTTCATACCCAACTTTTCCCTATGCTAAACCACCTATGGTATGGTATAAAAATGATTTTTTCCTTTTGGGTTTGTTCTTCTTTGACTCAATTAGTTGCTAGAGCCAAGACCAAAAATTCCCTTCTCCTTCATGAAGGTTTAATCCTTAGGCTCTATAATTTTCATCTGGCTTTACCTCTATCCAGTGGGCCCCTTTTCAATCCTCTTAGCCCCTTACAGGAGCCAAATTTAGTGGTGGAGTTCTCAGGTGCCCCTATTGCTAAACCTAACCCTAAAGCTATTACTTCTTCTAGACCCAAGTTTTTTCCTACGCGCTTTAACCCTATCACAGGCATGAAATAGAAAATCTCCTCTAATCCACCTTTAAATGATGTGGAGTTGCTAGATTAAAATGAGGAGGAAGTGCCTAAGTATTTTGTGTCATCCTTAGCTTCAGAGTCTAACTAGTCTCTTATGACCTTGGAGGATGATGCCCCTTTACCCCCTAAATATAATATTCCTAAACCCAATCCTAACCCCGCTACTTTGGTTGCTAAGGTGTCAAGGCTAGAAGAGAGCTTTGAGCAACATGAATTGGTTATTAAATGGCTCTTCTCATAGTTTTATTTGAAGATTAAAAATATTAACATGCTTGAGCCAATGCCCGAGGCAAGAATTAGGGGTAATAAATGGGTAATGGAGGAGAAGGACAAACGAGGACCTGCAAGACTACTAGCAATATGGTTGGTAATATTGAGAAATAGGATAAGGTTGAGGGTATTATGAATGACCTTAGTGAAAATGTCTTTCAGAGAAAGGAATTTAAGGAAGTAATGGAGCTAAAGAAAAGCCAAGATGTCCTAAGGTGAAATGTTGAGGAAATCTCTAAGTTGAGTCAGGAGATGGCCTTAAGGAATTTGGCTTCCTTACATGATATTCAAGAGAAAATTAATCACAAGAAAGAGAAACATAAGAGACATGTGATGTCTCCCTCTGCTTCTATGGAGCCCCCTTCCTTTGTGATTAAAGCTACTAAGGGTTTGGGTTTTTTGACCTCTGTTAAGAACTCTAACAAGAAAATTTCTTTCTCTGATAAAGTCATTGGTCTATGTAAATATTGCAAGAGGGTAATGCCTCTGCCTAGTAGAGCATCCCTTTGTGTCCTTGGTGATTGGCTTGTTGGTTTTTGTTTATTGGTTTTTGGGTTTTGTCTCTAGTCTTTATTTGGTTATTAAGTGGTCCCTTGCTAGTTTTGGTGTTTTTTGTCTTTGGCTAGGTGTGCATTCTTCATGTACCCTAGGTTTTTCTATTTAGTAGATGTGTAAAGGTTCAAGCCTATCTTGCTTTTAATTAAACAAAACCTAAGCTACATATCTACTTAATATATGTTCCTACTAACCATTTATGTGCCATAAATTTGATAACTAAGATTTATATTTATTTTAACTATTGTAGACATAGACAATTGTTACTCAAAAATATAAATGTTCTACATTTGTTTTTGGCTAAAAGGTTTAGAATTTTAGTATATAGTTCACAAAAACAAAAAAATCCAAATAGATCCATGAGTGTTAAATACTTTGAATTTTTAGAGAATTGACATAGTTGTATGTACATATGAACATGTGGGATTAGAGGACTCCAAATAACAAAGTTATTTTGAGATGTTAAAGGGCATGTTATGATCCTATGATATTTGATTACAATTTTATATATGTGACAAGTGGGCTCAAAGAATCAACCCACCTCATCATAAGGGCTCTCATATACAGTGAAAAGTTGCACTACCATAGACAAAGATCACATGGTGTGGACAATTTGGGGGTAGAACCTTTGAAATTTATTGTGTTCATTTTTATCCTTTTTGGTCACTTTTGCATTTATTTTATTACGAATTTAGTAATGAGTAATCTAGTGTTGTATTAAAAATTTAGATTTGTATGCTATGATGTGCTAATATTTTTAGTAGCTTGCCATTAGTGTTTCTTGAAAGGGGATGTATTTCTTTTAATTTTGAAAAAATACTACTATACTAAAAGTTCTTTGATTGAGTACTTTTGTATTAAAGTTGTTTGTTTCACGTTTAAATTTTATCCACAATGACTACATATTTCTTCTTGATAAGAGTTTTAATATGATCTCTGAAGTTAAAAGGAAGGAAGTTGAAATGAAGCATACTACAAAATGGGACCAACAATCATTACAAGATAGAAAAGAAAAAACTTGTCATTTTGTCAATAGAACAAGTCTTTTCAATACTTTTTAACCTTATCTAGATTGAACTATTCAATAATTTTCTATTTGTTGAATAGTATTCTATTCTTTTGTAAACAATTTATTTTAATAGTTGAACGCATATTTCAAATATTGTTTTTCTTATGATGTTATTACTATATTTAACAGAACGTAACTTTGACAAATAAAAATATATTACAATTATAATTATCTTATTGATTGATAAGTTTTGATAAAACATCTTTTTCTATTAACTTTTTTATAATAAACTTATCAAAAAAATTATACATAGAAGCACTAACTTCAAACTAAACAAAATAAAAAATGAAATACGAAAGATTGTGTACTGACCACTAAACAAAACAAAAAAAAAAAAAGTTATGCTGGATTGGGTTGTAGATTGACTTGTTCAATCACACATTTACCAAAACCAGAATGAGCAATTTTTAGTTATGCTGGATTTGATTTTAGATTGAATTGTTCAATCACACATTTACAAAACCAGAATGAACAGTTCCCCATTTATGGGGAGTCATAAGACTCATTAAAGAACAAAAAATAAATAAATTTTGATTGTTGATTCAATTTGTACTAATTTCCCCTCCCCACCATGGGAAACCAAGAAGCTGGAAAGTTTCAATCACTCCATTTGCAAGGGCCCCAAATGAAGCAGAGAGGCCTACAATAACGTGGGTGATGCCCTGGCTTGCCTCGAAGCATGTAACCAGTAACCAAAGCAATCTGAATCATCAGTATTACTCTGCAACTCTAAGTCTTTTAGCAAATGGGAATCTATGTTTGCACCATCTGTATTTTTTAGCAAATGGGGATCTGTATCGGTACCATCCATGCAGCTCATGAAATCATCTTCTAGATAGTCTGGCGTGATAAAGTGAGCTTCCCCATTTGAGCTATCCTCCCACACTACCTCATATGTCCTTCTTTCGGTTGCATAATCCTGCTTTTCAATAATAAATGGGTCATCAAAGGAATTTATGCAACTGGATTCAAGCCAATCTAAAGTTGAACTTGAATTCTCATTCACAAGCTCACTATCTATACTATTTGTAGATGAAAGGTTTTCGCTTGACAGATTGTGTGAATCATACAATGTGTCGGAAGAATTAGAGATTCTGGTGGGCGAATCAACCAAAGCTTTTGCTTGAATTAGACCTAAATTGCCCTTCTCCATTGATAAACTTTTCTCAGTGTGCGACTTTGAATGATTTGTTACCGGATCAAGTCCCACCCGCTTCTTTAAATGAGTATCCACAAGTTTTTAATCTCATTATCTGTTCTTCCACGAAGGCGTGAAGCAATGGCCGACCACCAGTATTATATACAACACAATTCAATACCACCACCCAAGGATATCGTAGAACAAACAAATCAATAATAAAAGATAATGAGAACAATGATCAAACCTGTTGCCCAGAAGTTGATGAAGCTTAATAATAGTCTCCTCCTCTTCAGAAGTGAAATTCCCATGTTTAATGTCTGGTCTGAGGTAATTAACCCACCTTAGACGACAGCTTTTACCGCATCTTAACAGTCCTGTCATTACCAGAGAAGACTACTTATCAGTTTTAGACTGCAAAAGGGAAAAGAAAGATGTGGAGTAAAAATTAAATTAGCGTGTAGAATTTTATTCTCATGGCCATTCATGCGAATAAAATGAATGAGTATTCGATCTTCTTGAGGAGACCATGGACCTTTCTTTACTCCGATTTTATCACAGCAGGGAGATCGGCCCATTGTTTTTGTTTTTTTTTGCACTTCACACGCTTGATTCGGATTTAGATGAGGACAGAAAACTTTTAAATACAGAGTCGCGGCCGGTTCTCGAAATTTCGTGGCAAGTCACAATGTAGAAAATTTCATATTTGTCATTTTGAATATTAGCCGAGCTTGACCAAGTGATGGGATTGTCCAGATTTTGTGCGTCACGATTAAAAGCAGCAAGTGCAAATACATAAAAAAATATTAATCAGTGTGGGACGGTGGAAAGGAATGAGTCCATCTTTTTTGAATTTGACTGGATAATTGATGAATAAAATTATTGGCTTGGACAGATTCGCAGTGCTACTGTTGACTGCTTCACAGCAAGTTGGACGTGCTAGGTAATACCCGTCTTTATAAATTTATTTCTAGTGTTAGCTTTATCTTGTATTTACTAATTATATTATAATTAATAAGTAATATTATAAATATAATTTATTGATATATTAACTGACTTAATATATTGTATTAATGAAAAGTTAAAATTATTATAATTCTTATTTTTATAATGTAAAACAAATTTGTTATTATAATATTTCAAAGAGAAAATCCATCTACAATCAAAGAAATGTTAAACAAAATGGATATATATTAGTATAATTTGTTTTAAAATAAAACAATATGTTAAAGTAACCTTATAAATATTCTATAATACACACACAGATAAGGTGGGAGGCATAGAGGGAGGGAGGGAGTCAAAGAGCGAGTTATCTAGGAGAGGGAGAGAGAGAGAGAGTCTCTATTGTTGCCTACAACAAAATTCACTTTATTTTTTATACTATTTAACTCCACCTCCCACTCTTGCCCACTTGTACCTTGCAAAACCATATGATTATCTTTCTATTTTATGAGCCATGAAACAAATGCTAGGTGAATTAACTACAAATCTCCATACATAGTTTGTTTCCTAAAGATGTAAATAATTTGTATGAAATTTTCAAAAAAAAATCAAGGGAGACTAGGATAAAGTGAAAAAGAAATAAGAATCAAGGCAAACTAGAAAGGGTAATAAGACCTAAGAGAGAGAAGTATAGAGGGAAGGGGAGAGAGATATATAGGTATATTGGGAGGGATAAAGTGAGATATAGGGAAAGAGAGGGCACGTGAGGAGATACAAATCTAAGTATAGAGGGAAGGGGAGATAGGTACAAGGCAAGGGAAAGGGACAGTAGGAGAGTACTATATAAGGGAGGTTGGGAGGGATGGATATTGAGATAGAGGTATAAGGTGTGTGTTTGTGTGTGCTTGTGTTTGTGTGTGTGTGTGTGTGTGTGTGGAGAGAGAGAGAGAGAGAGAGAGAGAGAGAGAGAGAGAGAGAGAGAGAGAGAGAGAGAGAGATAGTTGAAGCATGGTGGAAACCTATTTCTTTTCATAACTCCCCCTCAACCAAGACTTCGGAAGCCCTAACTATTGCATCTTATTTATCTTTGCTGACCTCATCCTTCGATACTATAATATTAACTTGACTTATTCTCCTTTTTAGTCTACAATGACCTCCACTTTGCCTTTGGCTATGCAACCCTCAACCAAAACCTATTAATATATTTAGGTAAGCAATTTGAATACATCACAACTTGATCTATCTTAATCAAAATCCAGCTTCATATTTTGATGAATTTATACATCTAAGTTGATGTAACATGATCAAAATAGAAAAATCAAGAATGGTGCATTTTTAATGTGATGTGTGTGACAGTATCTATAAATATGATATCCTAAAAAAAAAAAAAAAGTTTCCTATTATTTTGTCCTTAAATACATAAAAATAAGTTGAAATATTTGGCATGCATGCAAATAGTAATGGTCATATTTTAGAGTTATTATTTCTATTTAAGGTAGAATTTTAAAATTTTAAACTAGATATTGGATTGTGCATCAGTTCTACTCTATGGGATAAGGCCATAGATGTGGTATAGTCTATGATAGAAAATATACTAATAGTAGAGTCAATGTTGGTCCAAATCAGGAAGCTAGTATATATGAATGCTAGATTCAATATTGATATCAATGAGTGCATAAAAAATTCCAAGATAGATAGCCACATTGTGCATCAATAACATCCACATAAAACAAGATAGATTAGAAGGAAATTTGTAAATTATACAATTTTGTTCTTTATTAAAAAAATCAAGAGAAAGTGCAAAACACTTATGAAGGGGCACTTATTCTCATCAATGACTAATAGGGGAGAATTGTTTTACTTCTTTTATTGAACATTGTTGTAACAATCTTATGGAAGGGGAACTTATCCTCATAAATTTAGAGTAGGGGAAAATTATTATTTTTCTTTCATTGAATCTGGTTACATTCTTATATTGTAGTCTCATGTACCTACTTATCTAAGTTTGTTTCTTAAGCCTTAGCTACACAAGTTATCCCATGTAAATGTTGAATCTATAATGTTGGAGCTACTACAATTTGAAGATCAAAGTGAGGTTATGAAATCAAGGGCACTAAAATTATGTAGCTAGTGCATATTAAGAAATATGCCACATGGTTGAATACAATTCATTTCCTTTTTTTACATTTTCATTCAAATTTCACCTCCATTTTTCCTTAATTAACATTTACATAAATACGCATATCTACAATTCATGTAATTACACACTATATGAACACAAGAAAGGGGAATATATTCAAACTTTTAAATTTTATCCACAATGATAATATATTTCTTCTTGATGAGAGTTTTAATATAATTTCTAAATTTAAAATAATGGAAGTTGAAATGAAGAACACTATCGAATAGAAGCAACAATCATTAGAAAATCGATAAGAAAAAAAAATGTCTCTTTTCTTTTTTTTTTTTTTGGTTGGTCAACAAGCAAATCTATTTGATATTTCTTAGCCTTATCTAAAATTGACATGTTCAATCATATGTTTGTTGAAAAGTATTTTATTCATTTGTAAACAATTTGATTCAAATTTAAATGAGCACATGCAACTGTTTAAAACCCAGTCACATCGTCCAAGTTGCTGGAAATTTACGGGGAACACAATGAATAAAAAATCATATTGTCATTTTGAAAGGAATGAGTCCACCTTTTTTTAATTTGACTGGATAATGTGGACTGATTCACAGTGCTATTGTTGACTATTCCACAGCAAAGTGCACATGCTAGGTAAAACCTGTCTTTATTAATTATTAATTTATTTGTAGTATAGGTTTTATTTTGTTGGTCTCTTATTCTTTATATTGTATTTATGTTGTATCATAATTATAATACTAAAAATATGATTTATCAATTATGTTTATAATTATGTCGATTGAAAGTATATACATAAAATCCAATTTTTTCTCATAAGAATAAGAATAAATATAAAATAAAAATATAATGATATGATAAAATAATAATGATTTAATTTTTATAATTTTCTTTCTTTTGTAAAGAGTTTAATAAAAATATAGTAATATAATAATTATAATTTATTCTTGAAAGCTTCTTGTTTTTGTAAAGAGTTTAATAGAAATATAAAAGAATTAAGAATAAGAATATATTAAAATACAATAACATAATCATATATAATAATAATTTAGTATTAATTACAATATCACAATATAATTATGATTTAACATTAATTACAATATAATAATACAATAATTTTTTAAGTGTAATGAGGAACAAATATGATAGATTTTGGTATCATTCACATACGTTTTTCAAAAAATATATATGTTAATATATTAATTGACTGAATATATTGTACCAATTTATATTCTTACAATGTAAAATAAATTCTATTATTGTAATATTTCAAAGACAAAATCCATCTACAACCAAAGAAATGGTAAACAAAAATTTATAAATTAGATCCATATGAATAAATTATTCTATAAATATAAAATAATCATATTGATATTATTTTTATTAGTATATTTTAATAATTAATTATATAGATATGCTAGATACATTCATTTAAACAAGAATAGTACGAGTTATTGAAAAGTTAATTGTAACCACTTCAGATCCTCCCTACCCTAAAAGAGAACATGCCATGTAGGCAAGGAGTCCCCAAATGGTACATTTTGTAAGTCTATACAAAGAAGTATTCATCATATTTATTAACTAACTAAAAATTAGAAGTAAAGTATAATAATTAAAAAAAAAAATCTTTTAATTTTCAATTAAATAGTAAATGCAATCAATTGTGCATTTTGTGTGTTTCATAAACAATTGGCATTTACATGTCTTAAGATAAAACAAGTTCCACGTGGGGCGAGTACTTGCCTTTATAGTATTATAAGAAAAACATTTATTGTTATTCTTAGCTATTATAATTTTGAATTATTGTTATTTAAAAATTATATTTTTGTAATATTAGCTATAACTTTCACTTCAATAAAATAATATTAATAATTATAATATAATATAATATAAACATTATAATTAAAATATACATTTTTCTTAAGAATACAGTCCTAATTTAATTATTAAATTTATATAATTATAATTATAATAATAAGATTTCATTAAACAAGTTATTTGGCAAAGGTAGAATGGATGGATCAAGATCAATTTTGACGGGGCATCAAAGGGAAATCTTAGCCCATCAAGTGCAAGATGTATTGCTAGGGATGAATTTGGAAACATCTTTGAAATCAATACTCAAAATTTAGAAGAAAGCACTAACAAGAGGTGGAAGCTTAAGAAATAATCTTGGCACTTAAAGCTAAATAAATTTATTAAGATTATTAGGACAAAATTAAATGAGCTCCAATATTTCAAAGTTTCCCATATCAAACATGAAGGTAATAAGGAGGTCGATCTTCTCTCAAACTGGGTTTTTTGGCTAGTGGCAACAACACAATGAAATGGTGGGAAAATTTCAGAGAGCTAAATTTAGTTTATGAAGGTGAGGCGAGTGTTGATGGGATTGATGGTGCGAGAGTCCTTCAAGTGTACGAAGGAGTTGAGCATAGGAGGTAACGTGGAGGTGAATGCAGTTAGCAGTCTGCAACCATTGGAAATCTATGTAGGTTGCAAGTCTATTTGGAATAAAGTGGCAACTTATGAAAGGCAAGTAATACGATCAAATAATTATGGCATCACTTTAAATGTGTTAGACATTGATCATTTCATTGCAGTGCTTCTTGAAGGTAATGAGGGAAACTTGGATGGTGAGTTGCAAAGATGTCGAATAAGTTATTATGCCATCGATTTAAACACATTCAACCATGATCATATCAACATGAGGTTTTCTTGAGGGTTTTGAAGGAAGTTAGACTGATGACTTGCAGGGAGAGTGGGGGTTTGTTAGGATTTTGCGTGTCAATATGGAGGCCATTTTTTTGTTTTGACAAACAAGTAGCAACTCGCCTTCATGGGGAAAATTTAAGAGGAAAGGATGATGAATATTTTTAAAATTGAGGATTCTTGTTTCTTGAGGATAGTTGACAAGTTTCTGGGGGAGGAGTATATGAATTTTGAGTTTAGATACCAATCAAATGTGGATGTGGCCTTTGTTTTCTTTTCTTGGTGCTTGGAACTAGGCACCAAAGAGGATATTGAATGGGTAATAATGGAATGCATAAGGGAAGAGTAATAATTTGGTATGGAAACCCTGATGCCTGTGTTGCGACTAGGTGAATAATTTGTCACCAAGAGTGAAGAGTGGATTCGGGATGCTGAATTTATCCCTCCTTTGAGGCCATTTATCATTTGGGAGTAGAGAAGGATGGAAGCTCAAGGTGGCTAGATGCTCATTAAAGAGTATATGTACAACTGTGGTCAAGTGGACGAGGCAACAGGTGGAGAAAAGCCAAAGAAGGGAAGAAAAAGCATGGCTTCCATAAGGAAGACTATTGGATCAACAGTGAGAAGTCGAAGGAGAAGGGTCTAAAGTCATGATTAGGTTGAATAAAGCAAGTTTTGGTTGCAGACAATATTTTTTTTTTAGATATAATATAGTTTTAGTCTTGTAGTTGTTTTTGTTGCCTCTGTAATAGCTATTTACGGTTTCATTGATATGTAGCAAGATTCATGTTCTGGAGGGTTGGGGTACTTTTATCCACAAGGACAATGGTTTAAGCATAAGCTTTTTGATATCTATCATTCCTAAAAATTTGCTCCTATAACATCAAATTTTATAAATGAATCATAGTGTAGATAAATAATTTCTACAATATCTTAAATTAAAAGATATAAATCTCAACTTTACAAAAGCTAAGTTTATTTTCAAATCCAAAATAATAATCACTTTTGATTGATGCAAACTAATTGATTGATTGGGCTTTAGTGAATGCAATATTATTGCCTATGGCAATTACTAATAGCACAAAATAAATCTGAATTAATGCTAAGAGGCATTCTACAATGGCAACAAAGTGTGGACTGTAATGGTGAGTGTGTTAATGTTAACAAAAACTGTTACCTTTTAGCTTAAATTGCACAACCACTTATATGTTGAAATATTAATATTGATTATAAAAATAATATTTTTAAAATAAACACCACATAAAAACAAAGATATGACTTCATCAAAAAGATTAGTTTTAGATAGATATATAACTACCATGCCTATATTTTGAAAATTTTATGTAAAAGACACTGAAATATGTCATATTTATTCATTATTCCACTTAAAAATATTATATTATCATATTGTAATTAATACTAAACCATTATTATATTAAGATATTGTAATTAATACTAAATTATTATTATTATATTTTTATTAAGCATTTTACAAAAGAAAGAAAACTCTTAAGACTAAATCATTATTATAATATTGTCATATTAAATGTTTTTATTTCATATGTGTTCTTATCCTTATCCTTGAAAAAAATACATTTTATTTATAGGCACTTTCAATCCTTCATGCTTCCATTGTAATATGCATATCAACATAAATATTAAATAAAAATAAAAATATTTAAAAAAACTAATACACCTCATAATAATAATGTATAGAAAATATGGTTTTAAATTAATAGTAGAGAATAATTAATTTAGTTAAAAATATATTTTATAGATTTTATTTTTAATGAATTTTTTTTAGTAATGATAAGAAGTTTAAAATTTGAATATAAAACATTAGATGAAAGTAATCAAATTTTACAAAATAGAATATAAAGTTGGTGTTAGATAAAAAAAAATGAAAGAGAGAGAGGGAGAGTTATCTATAGAGAGAGAGAGAGAGAGAGAGAGAGAGAGAGAGAGAGAGAGAGAGAGAGAGAGAGAGAGAGAGAGAGAGAGAGAGAGAGAGAGAGAGAGAGAGAGAGAGAGAGAGAGAGAGAGAGAGTTATCTAGGTAGGATGGGAGAGAGAAGGAGGGAGGGAGGGAGGGAGGGAGGGAGGGAGGGAGGGAAGGAGAGAGAGGGAGGGAGGGAGATAGAGAGAGGGGGGGTTGAAATATGATGCAAACCTGTTTCTTTTGATAATTTTCCCTCAACCTAGTCTTAGGAAGCCCTAACTATTGCATCTTCTTTATTTTTGTTGACCTAATCCTTTTGTGCTACAATATTAACTTGACTACCTCCTTGTTTTTCTATAATGACCTCCACTTTAACTTTTTGGTTGTGCAACCTCAACCAAAACCTATTAAGATATTTAGGTAATCAACTTGAATAGAATCCACCTTCATATTTTGATGAATTTATACATCTTAGTTGATGTAACATGAAGAAAATAGAGAAAATTCAGCTTACCTTAGGCTTCAAATTTCTTTCTGGGGAGGTCATAAAAAGGTATGGATTGAAGGTGACTCTCTAAATATTATTAATTCTCGGATTAAACATACGAATATAAGCTAGATAATTAAACACTTAATTCAGGACAACCTTGATATGATTACCAAGCTGGATGAAGTTCAAATAATGCATGTTTTTCGAGAAGGTAATCAACATGTGGACTGCATGGTAAATCTGGGTGCGGCTTATGAGAAAATCAAATGGTGGAGGGAAGGAAAAATTTCTCGATGCAATTGTGTGAACTGGCATGAAAGGATGTTGATGATCTAGTGTATTCTTAATAGATGTTTATTAATGATGCAGTCTTATCACATGCGTAAAGCCACTCTTTGCAATAATTGGATTCATAGAAATGGTCGGGCTTCCAAATTGTTCTTGGCTATCTGGTTTTGGTCTAGTTATGCGATGGTGAATCTCAGAATTGGTAAGGGAAACTGATGCAAGAGCATCCCCGGTTCTTGGCAATCTTGCATCAACCAGAAAAACAAAAAAAATCTTTTGTTTTCTTTTTTGTTTATAGTTTTAGCATTTCTTTTCTGTATTTCCCGGATTTGGCTCACCAAAACCTGTCGAGTTGGATTTTTCTTAAAGACTTGAACATCTTCCTTATTCCCAAACCGTAGAGAATTTCGATCATTTTCCGGCAAGTTATCGCTACTGGTTTTCGAGACAGTTTTATGTTACTGGTTGCATGGACCTATTTGCATTGGTGATCTATCGGATCTATTTTGTAGCTTATGTAGCCTTGACCATTGATTTTGTTGTTCCTTGGCATGTGGCAAACCTTCCCTTTGATTCTCACTTCGTCCTTTGGATTTTCCAAAGAAATTCTGTTGTCGAAGGCTGACCTTGTTAATTTTACATGTTGGTCTTGTTCCTCGTGGTTCGATCCCTTTCTAGGCCGACTGGATCCCCTTGGATCATATAAATAATTGTAATAGAGCATTAGAATGTATCCAAGGAGTTAGAAAGAACATAGAAGTGAAATATTAAGTTTGAGGTCCCGATTGTGACCTGTTTTATGTTTTGAGCATGTTATAGCAAGCCTGTGAGCCAGTTACTATAAATTGGTTGTTTCTGGTTGGTTGTAATCAATTTTCACGATATAATTCAATCTGTTATACATTGCCTCTATCATGTCCTTTTTTTAATGTTGTGTTTACTCTTTCTGACTGATTTGACTAATCTCTTTGAGGTCCCTCCTAGCCGGTGACTGCACCAAGTGGTATAAAAGTGATTTTGTTCCAGAGATTGCGTTGTCTTGAGAAATTTTGTTATGGGTAGCAGATTGTGGATCCGACTTGTAGCTACAAAAGGCTGGCGCGAAGAGGAAATAGGAATGGTGGAGTGCGTGGGAATGTAGACCCTACTATGATGGAAAAATTGTGGGGAATTGCAACCCAGTTGGAAGCCATTGAGACAACATAGAGAAGAGGCCAACATATTGAAGATGTAAGTGAAGATGTAGGAGAAGAAGCCTTGGAAGAATAAGTAAATCAACTGGTGATCGATCCGAATGAAGAGAGGTTTTTGATGGTTCTAAGTAGGGTGAATAGTAAACCATATGTTACCCCACCAGAATATGATAGGAAGTTGGACTCAGATGAATTGATGGATTAGATCTTGGAGATGGAGAAATGTTTTGATTTTGAGAACACCGTAGAGGAAAGGAAGGTGAAGTATGCTTGTACCCGGTTGAAAGGTCATGCATCTCTTTGGTGGGAACATTTGAAAGTTGATAAACAAAGGAGAGGTAAAGAGAAGATCAAAAGATGGTATCAAATGGTCGCGAAATTAAAATCAAAGTTTATGCTTGCTGATTATCAAGTGAATCTATTTTGGAAGTTACAGAATTTGAAGCAGAAGGAATCTAGTGTGAAGGAATATAACGAAACATTCTACAAGTTGAATATCAAATCTGGACATGTTGATGATGAGGTTGAACAAGTTGCCAAATATTTGAATGGATTGAGGATGTCTATACAAGACAAACTCAGTTTGATCAAGTTGGAGAGTGTTGAAGAAGCTTACCAGTATGTCTTGAAAGCGAAAGAGAAGTTGAACAAAAGACATGAGAAGAGCCAAAGAGGTAGAGGTGGAAGGTTTACCAGAGGAATATTTCAAGGAGGAAGAGGATATACCAGAGGAAGAGGTACATGTACAGATCAGAACAAGGACAAGGAAGTAAGAAAGGATGGTAGTTCATACCAGAAGGATGATACAAACTTCTACCAGAGAAGAGAACCTGATGGTTACCAAAATGATAATTTTGGAAAAGATGACAGAAGACAAGACAAGAGAGTGTTTAGAGGCACTTTCTTTAAGTGTGGAGGAGAAGGACATCGTTCTTTTGAGTGTAAGAAGACTAAAAATACTGGGAGAACAGGCTTGGTGGAAGAAATCCCCATCGGATTATCTAACAAACTAGAATATGGAGAACTATTGATTATGTAGAGAGTTTTGTGTCATACCGGAGAAGATGAGGATCCCTTGCAGAGGAGGAATTTGTTCAAGACCATCTGTAAGGTATCTGGTAAGTGTGATAAATTTGTTATCAATAGTGGTAGTTCAGATAACCTTGTTTCAGAAGAGATAGTGACTAAGTTGAATTTGGAAGGATTGAAACACCCTAAGCCTTTTTAGATAGTATGGATTCAGGACGAACATAAGTTGTTAGTAAGTGAGAAATGTTTGGTAAAATTAAAAATTGGGAATTGTCATGATGAATTCTTGTGTGATATTATGCCGATGGATGTTTGTCACCTTTTATTGGGTGGACCTTGGTAGTTGGATAGACAGACAATACATGATGGGAGTAAGAACATATACACTATTGTGGTAAATGGGATGAAGCAAATCTTGTTACTCTTGGAGAAGCCTTTGACGAGTGAAGTCTATATGAATGCTAGGATCTGTTTGGTGCATGGAAGGAAGTTCCTAGATGGAATGAGACATGAGAATGTATGTTTTTCCTTAGTTCCTAAGAAGACTCTGAACCTAGAACATGAATAAGAAGAACTAGAAGAGATAGAGGAGTTACTGACAGAATATGAAGACATCATTTCAGAGAATGTGCCTGATGGATTACCACCGGTAAGAAGTTTCGGTCATTGTATGGACGTGATTCCTGGAGCTAGTTTGCCTAACAAAGATGCACACTAGATGATACCGACAGAGAATGAAGAGTTGAATAGACAAGTGCAAGAGTTACTCAAGAAAGGTTTGATAAGAGAAAGTCTGAGCCCCTGTGCAATACTAGCAATGTTAGCACCTAAGAAGAATGGAGAATGGAGGATGTGTACCGATTCTAGAGCAATAAACAAGATCATAGTGAAATATCGGTTTCCTTTTCCTAGGAAGGATGAAATAATGGACTATTTAAGTGGAGCCAAATACTTGACAAAGATAGATTTGAAGAGTGGATATCACCATATCAGGATTAGAGAAGGAGATGAGCGGAAGATAACATTCAAGACAAATGAAGGACTGTATGAATGGGTTGTGATTCCTTTTGGGTTAACTAATGCATTGAGTACTTTAAGGTTAATGAACAAGGTATTGAAGAAATTATTGGGTAAGTTTGTTATTGTTTATTTGGATGACATTTTGGTTTTCAACAAGACAAATGCACAAGTTCTGGACAGGTTGAGAGAAGAGAAGTTGTTGATAAACCTAAAGAAATGCACTTTCATGAAGGAAGAGTTAGTATATTTGGGATTTGCGATATCTGTTGATGGACTGAAGATGGACCCTGAGAAGGTGAAATAAATTGTTGAGTGGCCTACACCGGAAAGCATTGGAGAGGTAAGATCGTTTCATGGACTGGCTAGTTTCTACCGAAAGTTTATCAGAAATTTCAGTTCCATTTGTAGCCATATGACTGAGACAATGAGAGGGGATAAGAAGGAATTCAAGTGGACCACTGGAGTAAACAAAAATTTTGAACAGTTGAAACAGAAAGTGACTGAGTAGCCTGTGTTAGCTTTACCGAATTTCAACAAAGTATTTCAAGTTGATTGCGATGCAAGTGGAACAACAATTGGAGGACTCTTGAGTTAAGAAGGGAGAGCAATAGCTTATTTTAGTGAGAAGTTGAATGATGCTCAAAGGAGATATTTAGTATATGATCAGGCATTCTATGCCATAGTTCAAGCTTTGAAGAAGTGGAGACATTACTTGTTGTCTAAGGAGTTTGTGTCGTATACAAATCATCAAGCCTTGCAGAATTTGAACAGTCAAAGTAAGTTGAATCAGAGACATATGAGATGGGTAGAATTTTTGCTGAGTTACACCTTTGTGTTAAAGCATAGAAGTGGGAAATCTAACAAATTTTTTGATGCATTGAGTAGAAGAAGGAATTTTTTGATAGAGATGAGAGTGACGGTGTTAGGATTTGAGGAGTTGAAGACCTTGTAGGATGATGACCCGGATTTTGAAGAACCTTGGAAAGCATCTAGAGAACCGATTATGACAAATAGGAGTAAGTGGCTGGATTATTTCATTTAGGATGGGATGTTATTCAGAAGAGTTCAGTTATGTATACCTAGGAGTTCTATGAGGGAAAATTTTATAAAGGAAAAACATAGTGGAGGATTAGCCGGACACTTTGGAGTTGACAAAATAGTAGCATTGGTGAGTGAGCATTACTTCTACCCCCAGATTCATAAGGATGTTAGGAAATTTGTGCATAATTGTAGAATTTGTCAAGTTGCAAAAGGGAGTAGTCAGAATGTGGGATTGTATAAACCTTTGATAGTACCGGTAAGACCTTGGGAGGATATAAACATGGATTTCATACTTGGATTTCCTAAAACACAGAGAGGAAATGATGTTATATTTGTGGTGGTGGATAGATTCTCGAAGATGTCTCATTTCATACCTTGTAGGAAGACATCAGATGTAGTGCATGTAGCAGACCTATTTTTCAAGGAAGTGGTGAGATTGCATGGATTACCTAAAAGCATAGTTTCAAATAGAGATACTAAGTTTGTTGGTTTTTTTGGAGAGCACTTTGGAAGAAGATGAAGACAGATTTGGAATTCAATTCTAATGTTCACCCACAGATTGATGGATAGATAGATATAGTTAAATAGAGCTTGGAAAATTTACTGTGATGTTTAGTTGGAGACAAAAGTGGAAGTTGGGATTTGATTCTTGCACAAGCAGAGTTTGCTTACAATAATTCAATAAACAAGAGTACCAAAAGAACACCCTTTGAGATAGTTACCGGAGCACACCCTAGAGGTATATTAGAGAAGAAATATCTACAAAGAGGATAAGATATGTGCAGAAGCAGAAGACTTTGTTGATCAGATGGAAACCTTGCATATTCAGGTTAAGCAGCATTTGGAGGACATGAACATCAAGTATAAGGAGAAAGAAGATGAGAAGAGAAGATATAAGGAATTTGAAGTTGGTGATAAAGTGATGGTGTATCTAAGTAAAGAGAGATTCCCAGTTGGAACCTATAACAAGTTGCAGATAAGGAAGTTTGGAGCTTGTAAGATCTTGAGGAAACTAAGTTCTGAAAATGCATATGAAGTGGAGTTACCAGTTGATTTGAGTATTTCACCTATATTCAATATTAAGTTGGATATTCCCCTCAACCTGGACCAGGTGGACCCTGATAACAGTAAAAGTGATGAGGTGGATTTTGATGTGCTTCTGCTAACTCCACCTCCAGTCAGGAGAAGTGTTTTCGTTAGGTGAGTAATGAAAATCACGTCATTAAACAGGTGATTAATAAGATTTTTAATACCTTCACCAAGATCCGATGCCTAATAAAATTGAGAAGCTCCTTAAAATGACCCAAAAATTGACTGAAGATGTTAGTCATGAAAATAGAGCATGAATCTAGAATTGCCAGTTTGGAGAAAGATGTGGAACACCTTAAGGGAAGTCTCAGGAATGTGGTTGAGATCAGCAAAAAAGATATGAATAATAGTGCGAAAGGCCTTAAAAAGTTGAATTAAAAAATTATAATCCATAAAGCTGAATAGATCAATAGCATTCTAACATCTGATACTAAATCTAAAAAGAAAAATCTGGATTCTAAACTAAAAGAATCGGAGGTGTGGGTTTCTACAGGCCCGTCTACTAGGAAAAGGACTACGAACCAAGAGAAAAGTTCCATGAGGAGCATCATGGAGGAGCTAGAAGATATCAACAAGGAAGTTATTGAGAAAAATGTAGAGATCTTAGGTGCTTTTATTTAGCTTTTTGCTTGTTAGCCTGGGCTTTAGCATTTTTTTTATTTGGGCTCTGTGGGGTTTTACCCCTGTTTCTTTTTCTATTTGGTTGTTAGTTTTGGACTTTTATGCTAATATTTTGATTTCTCTATACTTGGATTTGGGTTTCAAGTCCCTGTAAAACCTATTTTATCTTAATAAAAAACTAAAGAAAATAGAGAAATAAAGAATGGTGCATTTCTAACCTATGAGGTGTATGATAGTATCTATAAATATGAGATGCTAAAAATCAATAATGGAATTTCCCTAGGATGGTGTCCTTAAATACATAACCTTAAACATATATGTTGAAATATTTTGCATGCATGCTAATAGTTAATAGTCATATTTTAGATTTATTGTTCCTAAAAGGTAAAATTTTAAATTTTGTAAATAGATATTGGAATATGCATAAGTTCTAGCCTAGGGGATGAGACCATAGATGTGATATAGTTTAAGATAGAAAATATACAAAGAGTAGAAACAATGTTGTTTCAAATTGGGAAGTCAGTATATATGAATGCTAGATTCAATATTGATATGAATAAATGCATAAAAATTTCCAAGATAGATAGCCACATTGTGCATTAATAACATCCACCAAAAAAGAGATAATTAGAAAGAAAATTGTAAATTATAAAAAAATTATTGTTTATAAAAATAATTAAGAAAAAGTGCATAACACTTATGAATGGAGCACTTATTCTCATCATTGACTAGTAGGGGAGAATTATTTTACTTGTTTTATTGAACATTATTGTAACAATCTTATACAAGGGGAACTTATCCTCATAAATTTAGAGTAGGGGGAATTTTTGTTTTCTTTCGTTGAATTTGGTTACATTCTTATATGGTAGTGTCATGTGATTTCTTATCGAAGTTTGTTGCTTAAACCTTAGGAACATAGGCTATCCTTTGTAAATATTGAACCTGTAATGTTGGAGCTACTACAATTTAGATATCAAACTGAGGTTATGAAAATAGGGGTGCTAAAATTATGTAGCTAGTGCATGATAAAAAAAATGTCACATGGTTGAATACAATTTGTTCCCTTCTTTCTACATTTTCTTCCAGCTTAACCTCCATAGTTTTTCTTAATTAACTAAAATAAATACCCATATCCACAATTCATGTAATTACACAACATATGAACATGCGAAAGGGGAATATATTCAAACTTTTAAATTTTATACACAATGACAATAATTTTCTTCTTGATAAGACTTTTAATATAATCTCTAAACTTAAAATAATGGAAGTTGGAATGAAAAGAACTATAAAATGGGAGCAACAATCATTGAAAGACAAAGAAGAAAGAACATGTCATTTTTGTCAAAAAGCAATTCTATTAAAAAAAATTTAGCCTTATCTAGATTGACATGTTCAATAATTTTCTCTTTGTTGAATTGTATTTGATTCATTTGTAAACAATTTGTATTAATAGTTATATGTCATATTCCAAATATTATTTTTTATGATATTATTAAAATGTTTAATAAAAGATAACTTTGACAAAAAATATATATATATATAGATGTGTAATTACATCTATCTCATTGATTACTTTTGATAGAAAACGTTTTCCTTTAAATATTTCATAATAAACTTATTGAAGACAAAAATATCATAGAAGGACCAACTTTTGAAAAAATATACAAAGACTTTGAAAGGATCGTGTGCTGACGACTAATCAAAATAAACTAAATTATAACATAAGACCTTACTCTTGACCATGCAATTGTTTAATTACGCTGGATTTGGGTGTAGATTGAATTGGTCGATCACACATTTACGAAACGAAAATGAACGGTTCCCCCATTCATGGCGATTCATAGGAAAGACTCTTTAAAGAAACAAATATAAATAAATAACGTAGAGAGATCTACAATAACGTGGTTGATGACCCGGCTTGCTTCAAAATATTTAACCAGTAACCAAAGCCATCGCAATCATCACCATTACTCTGCAACTCTATATTATTGAGTAAATGGGGATCTTTGTCTGCATCATCCATGCAGCTCAAGAAATCATCTTCTAGATAGTGTGAAGTGAAATAGTGAGCTTCCCCATTTGAGCTATGCTCCCACATTACATCATAGTGCTTATTTCGGTTGCATAATCCTGCTTTTCAATAATAAATGTATCATCTTCAATATCTAGTGGCTGCTGATTATACCCCAGTCGCTCATCTAAAGTTGAACTTGAACCTCCATTTATAACCTCACTATCTATACTATTTATAGATGAACTTGAACCTCCATTTATAACCTCACTATCTATACTATTTAAAGATGAAAGGCTTCCGCTTGACAGATTGTATGAATCATACAATGTGTTGGAAGAATAAGAGACCAAGGTGGGAGAATCAACCATAGCCTTTGCCTGAATTAGATCAAAATTGCCCTCCTCCATTGCTGGACTTTTCCCACTATAGTAATCAAGGGAGATAAGATTGTCCCCCGCCTTGGGTGACTTTGAATGTTAATAAATTTCTTGCTTTTGTAAAGAGTTTAATAAAAATATAATAATATAATAATTATAATTTATTTTTTAAAGCTTTTTTCTTTTGGAGAGAGTTTAATAGAAATATTAGCAAATTAAGAATAAGAATATATTAAAATACAATAACATAATCATATATAATAATAATTCAATATTAATTACAATATCACAATATAATTATGTTTTAACATTATAGGAATTCGGAGTATGGAGAATTAGAATTTAGTCTTAGGTGCTAAGTTGGTTTGGAAATTATATGACAAGCCTAGCTTTTTATGGGCACAAATTATGTTTGCCAAATATTTAAATAATGGACCGAGAGAGTACATTTTTAAAGTCTCAAATTTGCCTTCGCGTTCTGTTATTTGGAATTTCCTTTGTAAATGTAGATCAGTTATTTTGCCTCATCTCTCATGGATTGTTCATAATGGTAGAAAGGTCGGATTCTGGGATGCAGAATGGAATGGACACACACCTCTGGTGAATATTAGGGATCGGTCTCCTCTTATCACTATTCTTTCCTCCCTTTGGGGTGTTTTTGTAGCAGATTATTTTGAAATTGTGACTAGTGGGCCCCTTAAGCTAGCTAGATGGAAGTCGATTGATTTCTTAGATGTTGATCAAAGTATGAAATTATATTTTGAGAAGATTTTGGGGGCTAGAATTTTATTTCTTTCTGATTTTGAGGATGAACTTATTTGGACAAAGAATATTTCTGGTAAGTACACTGTTAAAGATGGTTACAACTCTCTTATGGTTGCTAAAGATTTATCATCCTGGCCTTATAAGTTGTTTTGGCATTCAGCTTGTCTTCCTAAAGCTGGACCCTTTTCTTGGTTGGCAGTTCAGGACAGAGTCCTTACAGGTATGAGATTGGATAGGCTTGGTATTACTATTGTTTTCCCTTGTGTCCTTTGTAAAAAAAAATTGGAATCTTCTTCACACCTATTCCTACATTGTGATTATGCTTATGACTGTTGGTAGTGGTTGTTTGAGAAGTTAAATATATCCTTTGTTATTGTTAAGGATCTCATTTCCCATTTTAGATCTTGGCCCTTTATGTTTGCCTCATCTTTTTATGCATGCCTTTGGATCATATCTTTATCTATTGTGATTTGGAATGTTTGGCTAAAGCGAAACAACAAGATATTTAAAAAAACAAGTTCTCTTGTGTCTGAGGTTCTATTAAAAATCGAGTCTTCAATCTCTGAGGTTGCTTCGTCGTTTATTTATAAGAATTTGAAAAATCTTACTTCTTTTCTGCACTGGGATAGTAGAGTTACTAGAGTTTGGAAGATGCTGTCAGTTTTACCCTCTCATGGTTCAATTTTAAAAAAGAATAATGCAATAGGTAAGAGATGCTCTGCCAGATGGAAACCTCCTCCACAGGGGCAATTTAAACTGAATTTTGATGGGGCCTCTCGTGGTAACCCTGGGCCAGCTAGGGTAGGCATGGTAATTTATGATCACAATGCAAATTTTATTTTAGCTAAGTGTCATGCTATTGGTTTTAAAACTAACAATTATGCAGAATTTCATGCTTTGTCTTTTGGATTGGATATGGCAATCTCTTTGGGAATTAAAGACTTAATAATTAAAGGTGATTATATGGTGATTACTCAATGTGTTATGAAAAAGAAATCGAATTGTTGGAATTTGCAGTATATACTTGATATCATTTTACAAAAATTAGAATTGTTTGAATCTTTCTTGTTATCCCATTGTTACAGAAAAGTTAATAAGATTGTGGATTATTTGTCAGATTTAGCCATTGATAGCAATGCTAATCAGCGAGAGGTGGGTTTTGAGGAAATTCTTTCTAGGGTATGGGAAGGTTTGCAACAATAGTTATGCGATTTTCTTGAGTAATGTTGATGTAAAATTTTATGATGATAATTATTCCCGCTTTCCCCTTTCATTTCAAGTATTAATGTTTGTTGTCTGGAGGAGAGTTTGAGCTCATGGTATTTGATACAATAGTGTTTTTCCAAAGGTTTTTTGATACTTTCTTTTTTGGCAGGAAGGTTTTTGGCTCATGGGATTTGGCACAGGGCTCTGGAAAATTTTGTCTTCTTCCATTGATAGCAGCTGTGGAGTCTACATTTGAAAATTATCCGATAGGTTTTTTTAGCAAATTGTCATATGGGCTCTATGTAAAACTTATATTATATGTGTTGTGACCGCATTTTGTATGTGGTTTTGGGCGGGGTGTATAAACTGATCCATTAGATACTATAGGTTTATTTTATGAGCTGTGACCGGAGGTTTTCTTCCCAGGGTTCTTTCCTTCGGTATGCTCTTTGAATCCTGTGTAAAAAATAAAAAATATTAATAAAAAATTTTAGTGGAATTATCCACTTTTATTGAAAAAAAAATATTATAATAATTTTTAAAGTGGAATAATGAACAAATATGATATATTTTGATATCATTTACATAAATTTTTCAAAAAATAGATATATTAGTATATTAATTGACCAAATATATTATACCAATTTTCATTCTTACAATGTAAAATAAATTCTATTATTATAATATTTCTAAGACAAAATCCATCTAAAACCAAAGAAATGGTAAACAAAAATTTATAAATTAGATCCATATGAATAAATTATTCTATAAATATAAAATTATCATTATGTATATTATTTTTATTATTATATTTTAATAATTAATGACAACAAGAATAGTATGAGTTATTGAAAAGTTAATTATAAGCACATCAAATCCCCTGCCCTAAAAAGAGAACATACCATGTAACCAAGGAGTCCCCAAATGGTACATTTTGTAAGCCTGTGTAAAACAGTATTGATCATATTTATTAACTAACTAAAAGTTAGAAGTAAAGTGTAATAAATAAATAAATATTTTTTAAATAATTAATAAATGCAATCAATTGTGCATTTTGTGTGTTGCATAGATAATTCGCATTTACATGTCTTAAGATAAAATGACACAAAATAATTTTTAATTATTTCTAAGAGGCATTCTACAATGGCAACAAAGTGTGGAGTGTAATGGTGAGTGTGTTAATGTTAACAAAAATTGTTACCTTTTAGCTTAAATTGCACAACCACTTACATGTTGAAATGGTAATATTGATTATAAACATAATATTTTTAAAATAAACACCACATAAAAACAAATATATGACTTCATCAAAATTATTAGTTTTAGATAGATATATAACTAGCATGCCTATATTTTGAAAAAATTATGTAAAAGACACTAAAATATATCATATTTATTCATTATTCCATTTTAAAATATATATATTATCATATTATAATTAATATTAAGTCATTATTCTATTAAATATATTGTAATTCATATGAAATTATTATTATATTTTTATTAAACTTTTTACAAAAGCAAGAAAACAATTAAGGCTAAATTATAATTGTGATGCTAAAAATGTTGTTAGTATAAGAGGCATACACATATAATGAAACAATATAAACATAATTGAAAAGCTTAATTGAAAACTAGATTAAAATTGCAAACCACAAGCCTTCCTTGAAATGTCCCATTTTCCTCTATTCTTGAGGACCTTGAAGGTATTGGATTGATGGGCTCTCAGCGGAGTAATGACCTCCAAAGTGACAACTCAAGAGTTGAGTAGCTATTTAATCATGATTGATTATGAAAATGATATGAAATACATTATTCAAGAAACTAGATTAACATGCTATGATTAATCCAAATGCTAATTACTAGATAATTGAAATGTAAATTCCTATAGTAACAATGCCTAAATTGATATGAGATGGGATCCTTATTGCTCCAAAATGAGGGCTATTTATAGGATTTCCAAAGCCAAAGCTGAGGTGGCAGGAATGGACGGTCCAGATCTGATCTGAAGATATCAAGGGCCAAGATTGAGGAAGTTGGAGAAGAGGTTGGAGGAAGTGACAATTGTCATCTCTATGGTGACAAGTGTCAAGGAGCCTTGCTCATGAGAGGGCAAGTGTCCAAGGGAGGAGACATCTGGCAAAAGTACCATGTGTCTCAAGGAGAGAATATCCACACCATGGGAGGTTAGGATAAGGAGATTAGAATGTGCAAGATAGGATAGGGTTAGTTAGACCCAAGATTAGATTGAATGGGTTAAGTTAGGGGATGGTTAGGTTGGGTGGTTAAAGTTAGGAGCCATGTGCTTATTTGAATTTAGAAATTCAAATATTTGAAAAATGGTAATTAATCTCAACAAACTTGGGTTTGTTAATCTTAATTAGGGATTAGAAGAATTGCTTAATATGGGGAGACATTAATTAATTTATAATTAATTAATCAAAGGGGGATATGAGATGAACTATATAAATAAATCATTTAGATTTATTTACTAGTAGATGAATAGAGAAATTAATTAAATTGCTTGTGAATTCAATAATTGGGAAGGGGAATTAATCAAATAGCTGTGTATTTAATTAACTATCTTCAGACCATTTTTAGGTGTATACATTTTGCCCCTCTTTGAAGCGATGTGTGATGATGCTTTGATTCAAAGAAAACCTGATTGATGATGTTGTTGATATTGATTTTGATAGTATGTAGATTCGATCTTGATTTGACGCGGATTTGGTTTCGATATGATACTGATTTGATTTGGAGATGATAAATCTTGATATGATGTCGATTCGATTTTGGAGATGATAAATCTTGATATGATGCCCCAGACTCTTATTGATAAAAATTGATTCAAGGATGCCCCCTCGAGAGATGAATTAGATAATTTTTGAATGCTTTTGAATTTTTTGCGATTTTTTGATTTTTTCAGTTTTTGACAATTTTTGAAATTTTTGAAATTTTTTCGATTTATAGATATTAATGATTTTCTGATTTTTAGAGATTTTTAGAGTCAATCTGATTCATTTCCCGATAAGAAATTTGAAAATGCTGCCCTGTCAGGCTAATTAGTTGATTAGATGATTAAAAATAAGTGGAATAAAAATCCCACTTAAATGCCCCATTATGAGTTTAAAAAGGTGAATTCATTTTTCCACTCCTCATTTGTGCACTGCAATTGTTGGAGAAAAATTGCTCTGGAGGAAGGAAATGGTGATCCCGTATCACCATCATAGGTTTGAGCGAGTTCAGCGATATGAGCATCCTCCAGCATACGGTCCACCAGTATGTACTTCGAGAAAACCCAGCTTTGTTAAATTTTAGTTGATTTTTGAAAATTTTAGCTATTAGCATAAAAAATCATTTTTTTAGCGTTTTTGCCAGATGCGTCAGGGAGAAAATTGCATTTTTGAGATGGGTTTTTTGATTAGTGAAATGGGTTTTTTGGATTTTTTTCTTAAATTTCATTCGCATCTAAAAAAAGATTATTTATACATGCATTTTTTTTTAATTTTTAGAAATTTTAAATTTTTGGCAGGAGAGGGAAAGGCAGAGTGAAGGTGGAGAGGCGGAGGCAGAGGTAAAGCCCCAACGGCGGCCACCATTAGCGACACCGCAGGCACCTCCAACGCCGCGGGAGGAGCCTTGGGCGCCACCACGAGCGCCGCGAGCGTCGCGGAAGGCACCTTGGGCGCCACGAGCGCCAAGGTGCCACCGCGGACGCTCTGAGCATCGCGGGCGCCGCGGGAGGCACCTTGGGCGCCACCACGAGCAAGGGGAAGGGGGAAATTTTATTTTATTTTATTTTTTTTGCATTTTTTCAATTTTTTCATTTTTTCGGTTTTGACAATTTTTCGATTTTTTTGGTTTTTTGACGATTTTTCGGTTTTTGACGATTTTTTCGATTTTGATGAGTTGATTTGATTTTTTGATTTTTTTGATTTTGATATTTGATTTTATTTTTTAAACACTCTTGATTGATAAATTTGATGATCAGTTCCGATTATCTCGATGCATGCGTGAGATGAGATAAGTTTGATAATGACCTCATGATAGATGAGTGTCATTGATAGGGGCCCAATGAGATTTGATAAAAATCACAATTGAGCAAAATATATTGATAGATAGATAAATCAAGAAACTGATATGATGAGATTATTTGATTGCAGGAGCACTTTACCGTTCTTTAGTCTCAGGAGCGTTTCCCGAAGACATGGATGTTGATACCCCGCCTTAGCCAGGTGGAGCGAGATCACATTAGCAAATGTGGTCTCTCTTCCCTTCTTGATATGCCCCGACCCTTGATAAACTGGGGATTACTGACAGCTTTAGCAGAGCACTGGCATAGTGAACATAACACATTTCACTTGCCAACTAGAGAGATGACGGTGACACCCGAGGATTTCTACCGAATTTTGCGGATTCCTGTGATGGTCGATTTAGTATATTATGATCTCAGCAAGCGAGGTGGGACAGAGGCACTCTATCGCGTGTTTGAGGATGACGAGATTGGTAGGTATGATATTGCATGGCAGGGGATGTTAGAGCTAGGGTATGCTACATTACCGATTGTGCTTGCTAGATTTATTGGAGGCTTCCTTTGTCCTGATCATAGGTCAAAGGGATTATCTGTTGGATGGGGTCGTCTGCTTGAGCAGATGGTGACAAAGGGGACCCAATTTTCATGGGGATCATGTATGTTAGCGCACTTGTATCATGAGTTGCACCGAGTCGTGTACCAGGGATTAGCTGCATTATCAGCAAGGGTGACTGTGCTTCAGATATGGGCCTGGGAGCATTTACCTATCACATGACCATTGGCAAACAGAGAGAGACCTGTAGGCAGACCTTATGCTAACGGGTATCTGGTGTCATTATCTAGCGAAAGCTGGGCAAATTAGAGTACTAGAGACAGACCTTGGATGACCTAGATACTATGATATGGAGGCCATATAGGGACTATGAGATTTGGCTCGAGGATGCAGCGAAGATGCCATATGTATTCATGAAGCGATATCTGACTGGTTCGACACCTTATGTCATCAAGTGATTCCCTTGTATGAGGGTGTTGAGGCAGTATGGCAGGATACAAGGGATACCGCAGAGCACAGCTCATTATGCTCATCGAAGATTGGATGTGGCTACTTGGGGGCCTTCTATTTCATATGACCATGCTTGTGCAGAGTATCGATCATTGGGGCCTATGGATTGGGATTATCTTCTAGGTGTGATGGATAGCGGGATGACACATGACTATGCCATGCATTGTATTATACACAGGTTTCCGAAGTTGACACATCCGAATGAGCCAAAGTCAGTGTTAGATGAGGATGATGAGAGGCCACGATGCAGAGCTCCTAGACGACAGAGGGATGGTAGAGACAGAGATGATAGTGAAGATGGAGATGGATATGGAGGAGATGCAGGAGATCATGGTGATGGAGGTGATGATGGTGGAGATGATGATAAGGGAGATGGGGGAGATGGTCAAGCAGTGGTAGTGGCAATGACAGGCACACCAGGAGCTAGCAGTTCTAGATCTGGTAGAGATGTATATACAGATTGGATGGCCCGCATGGTTCGACGCAGGAGATTTAGGTCCTGGGGATCAGGGGCATCAGGTCCCAGAGCAGGAGGTTCCCCTGGTTGAGCAGGTACCTATGACAATATCATGGGCTGAGCAGCCACAGGCAGAGGCACCTTGATGGATCCTCATTCGGATGTCGTCTAATCAGCAGCAGGCTCAGATTATGGATTTACAGGTTTAGGTTCAGCAGCTAGAGAGTCGATTAGCAGAGAGGGACTCTCAAATGGCCCAGGTAGAGACTCAGATGGCTTCTCTCCTAGTCAAGAGAGATGCAGCTAGGGATAGGTGTCGGTAGGCTGAGGCATAGGCATAGTTGTTAGGAAGGTCTACTTCAGGGAAGAGTGCCTTGAAGATGATGCGCCAGGGAATCCGAGAGGCTGAGTATTACAAGACATTATACTTTATTGCTGTTCCTCTTGAGCAGAGGGCTCTAGGATTTTCACAGCTGAGCAAGAGATTGGGACAAAGCCAGGTTGAGAGTCAAGGAGTGATAGGGCCACTTCAAAGAGCTCCCCCAGTTGGGGACTCAAGTACAGGAGTACTAGCTAGTGCTACTCTACCTGCCACATCAGGATAGAGTTTTGCTCCGCGTCCGAGTGGTCACACTAATATGGGACATTGAGCTATTTATGTACACACCTTTTGTGATGAGATATTGATGATTCCTGCGATGTATATTTGTGATGTATCTCATATATTTTGTGATATCATTGTACATTGGACATTTGATCTTGTTTTGATGATATGCAGTCAATCCTATTTGCTCTGCATGACCTATGAGATGATGGATGCATTCTATTTGATATATGATTATGATGTGCAGTTTACTTTCATGATGTATGCTTGATGTATGTTTTAATTTTTTTATATGCTTATGAATTCTAGATGATAGATATATGATGATGCAGTATTTACATGATATATGCAAATATGCATGGTGATGCTTATAATTTCTATGTGATGTTTTGTGTGATTGCATTACTTTCTATGTTTATGATATTTTTTTATGATTTTCTCATGCATGTTAATATGAGATGGATGCAATGCAATGCAATGGTGCTATTTCATATTATTTGATATTAGATGAATGTCATGCAATGATCTTACTAAATAAATGAATGATTTGATGCTTTCTATGAATGATGTCTTGGTATGCAATGGTTACTTGAGATGAACTAACTTATCATGCAAGATGAATGAATTGATTATTTTTGTTATTGTCCAATGTACTCAATCACATAATAAGAGAGATAACACCATGTTAGCTTTGGCCTTGGAAAAGATGAGCATTGTGATCCCATGCAGAATGAAATGCAAATCTATCTTAAAATGCAAATGCAAAAATGAAATGCAATGCAGTGATCGGACCGGTCATGGAGTCGTTGCTTGGTTTCATCATTAAGCCTTTAAAATATGGGAAGTGAGTGCAAACATCAATGGTATAATTGAACCATGATGACCTGAGCACTACTTTCCTAGGTTTTGATATTGCAAGTTAGCACAAGCATCAAGGTATAATTGAACCAAGATGACCAGAGTGTTACTTACGTAAAATAGGCAGTAATAACCATTTCTATATGCAAGTCTGAAATGTCTTCCATGATACTTTGATGATCATGTCCTTAGACAACCTTGCACATATTAATGATTAATTTACAGATAGTAGACAAGAAAAATATCATGTTCCTTCCTCATTCCTCTAGTCAAAGACATCCTAGAGTTACTCAGAAATCATGATAGCGAAAATCAAAATAAAATAGTTGAACCATTATTGCCAAAGTGTTAAAATCATGAGTCAAGATATATCATCCATTGATATGTGTTTTGTCATGTTTAGATTGATATGTGATAGTTAATGGTTGACAATGTGATCTTATGCTCAATGTTGGTGTGTCTTAGGTTTTCGCTTAACAAGCGTAGTCTTATTGTTGTTCTACCTACTTTGATTAAGCTCAAAATGATCAAAACTTTTTGCCCCCAGCCAGGTTCAGGATTTTGCCCCCAGCCTAGAAACAAGCCTTATTATGATATAGTCAATGATCCAAACCATGACGAGAAATCACCTGGGATGCCTGTGTATGCACAAAAGGCTTTATGATGAATATGAACAGTGCTGGCAGAAAAGAATGCAAGCAGAAGAATGCATGAACCAATAGATGGCAAAGCTAGCCAACACATAGTGCCTGTTTGCCAGGTTTTCACCATCTATTTTTATTGCACTTTTTCTCATATTTGATTTTTTTTGTTATTTTTTGCTTTTTCACTGTTCTTGGATTTTCTGCTTTTTCACTGTTTTTGGATTTTTCTGCTTTTTCACTATTTTTGGATTTTTCTACTTTTTCACTATTTTTGGATTTTTCAGACATAAAACTTCTTCAGATGCATGCTATTGATGGGTTCCTCAAGCTGATCTTTGTCTTGTGTTGATAGCTGATATGCCCCTGACCCAAATACTGTTGTGACCACAAATGGACCTAACCAGTTTGGTTCAAATTTTCCCTTCTTTTCTCGATCTGACTGATTTCGTGGATTTTCCTTCAATAATAGTTCTCCAACTTGAAAGATTCGTGATTTGACCTTGTGATTATAACTTTGGCACATTCTTTGTTGATATACCTTTAAATGATCAAAGGCATTTTGTCTTCGTTAATAGATCAATCCTAACTCCTACAGTCTAGATACTCGTTGTTCTTCATCTGGGATAAGTCCTTTAAGTGATGCACGTAGAGAGGGTATCTCTACTTCGATTGGGAATATGGATTCTAATCCATATACAAGAGAGAAAGGTGTGGCACCTATTGGTGTGTGAATACTGGTGTGGTAGGCCCAGAAAGCAGGGTTTAATTGAATATGTCAATCTTTCCCAGCATCATTCACTGTCTTTTTGAGGATTGTTAGAATAGTTTTTTTAGATTCTTCTGCTTACCCATTCCCCTGTGGATAATAGGGTGTGGAGAATCTATGTCGGATCTTAAACTTCTCAAATAGCTCTTGTACATCCTGATTCTTGAATGGTCGTCCATTATCAGTGATAATGGTCATTGGTATTCCATAACGACAGATGATGTAATTCAAGATAAATGCAACAATTTGTTTTCCTGTGATATTTGTGAGAGGTACTACCTCGATCCATTTTGTAAAATATTCTGTAGCTACAAGGATGAATTTGTGACCATTAGATGAAGAAGGATTTATCTTTCCTACTAGATCAAGACCCCATTGACAAAAAGGCCAAGATGTTGCCAAAGCATGAAGTTCTTGTGTTGGTGCATGGATCAAGTTTCCATGGATATGACATTGTTTGCACGTTCTAGCTATCTGAAAAGAGTCTCGTTCCATTGTCGACCAATAATAGCCCAAGCTTATGAGTTTTTTTGAAAGGGTAAGACCACTTGAATGAGTGCCACAAATGCCATTATGGACTTCCTTTAAGGCCTTCTCAGATTCTTCTTGTTTGAGACATCTTAAAAGAGTACCGTCTAGACCTTATTTAAATAGGGTATCCGTGACAAGAGTATAATGAGAGGATTGGCGAATAAAGTTTCTCTTTTGATTTTTCGATAAGTCAGGAGGTAAGATGTTATCTTTCAGGTATGTGTAAGTTTGGCCATAGTGGGAGAAATCATGTCCTATAAGTTGACAGATGGTTTGGGAATCAGGGCAATTATGAGAAGGGTAAAACAACTCTTCAACTAGGAATTCATAATGCTCTTGATTTTCCTATGTTTGTAATAGAGAAGCAATTGTTGCCATGGAATCTGCTGCTTTGTTATCATTTCTTGGAATTTGTTCAAAAGTGATTTCAACAAAATATTTCTTGAAGTCATCCACCATCTTTTTGTAGGGCATGAGTTTGTCATCTTTTGTTTGATAGTCATCATTGATTTGATTGATGACAAGCTGAGAGTCTCCAAAGACCTAAAGTTGTGTAATGTTCCATTCTACAGCCATTTTGATACCTGTAACCAAAGCTTCATACTCTGCAGTGTTGTTGGTGCATGGAAAGCTTAATTTGTATGCTTTCGGGATGGTATGACCTTGTGGTGTGATAAATAGAATTCCTGCTCCTGATCCGTGTTGCATATCTAAACCATCAAAGTATAATTGCCATGCTTTTGTTGTGATTGTTAGGATATTAGCGTCGGGAAACTCAATCTGTAGAGGATGATCATCTTGAAGTGGTGCCTCTTCTAGTTGATCTACGATGACTTGTCCCTTGATAGATTTTCTATCTACATACTCAATATCAAACTCACTTAGGATCATGATCCATTTTTCTAGTCATCCTGTCAATGTTGCCTTGTTGAGAAAATATTTCAATGGATCGATTTTAGCTATCAACTTGATGGAGTTAGACAATAGATAGTGTCTTAATTTTTGAGAAGTAAAAACTACCGCCAAGCATTCTTTTCTTTTTCTATTGGGGAATAGTTGAGCTTGTATCCCACTAGTGTTCTACTGATGTAGTAGATGGCTCGCTCATTTCCTTCATTATCCTGTTGTGCAAGCAAAAATCCTAATGATACTTCAGTGGTCGATACATAGAGCAATAACGGCTTGTCTGGAATTGGTTACATTAGAATGGGTGGTTCCATAAGATATGCCTTGATCTTGTTGAATGCATCCTCACATTGATGGTCTCACTTGAAATGAACATTTTTATGTAATAGATGGGTGAATGGTTGACATTTATCTGCTAGTTGAGCCACAAATCTTCTGATTGACTATAGTCTTCCTTGTAGTGATTTGTGTTGACTTATATTCTTGGGAGATGCCATTTCCATGATTTCTTTGACCTTAGCTGGATCTACTTCAATACCTCTAGCTGAAACAATGTATCCCAATAGCTTTCCTGAAGTGACACCAAAGGCACATTTCTTAGGATTTAGCTATAGCTTGTATTGTTCTAATCAGTCAAAGATCTTTTCTAGTATTTCGATATGTTCTTCTCTATTGTATGATTTTACCAAGATGTCATCCATATAGTCTTCCATGAATGTATGCATCATGTCATGTAATATCGTCGTCATAGCTCTCTGATATGTGGCACCTATGTTCTTTAGTCCAAAAGGCATGACATTCTTGATCTTTAGGTCCTATTTTAATCTGATTGTATCCGGAGAAACCATCCATTAGAGAAAAAATGGAGTGTCCAGTTGTTAAATCTACAATGATGTCAATGTTAGGCAAAGGAAAGTCATCCTTTGGACATGCATTATTAAGATCTCTAAAGTCTGTGCATACTCTGATACTTTTGTCTGGTTTTGAAATAGGAACAATGTTTGATACCCATTGAGGATATGCTATAGGTCTGATGAATCCTACATCCAGTAATTTTTTTAGTTCTTCTTTGACTAAGAGAGCAATATGTGGATGCATCTTTCTTAATTTCTGTTTGACTGGTTTGGCTCCTAGATTGACATTTAAGTGATGCATAATAAGCTTTAGATCCAATCCTGGCATGTCTGCATATGACCAGGTGAAATTGATTTGTCATTGTTTAAAGAATTCCATATATTCTTTCCTTTCTTTTTCTGATAGAGAAGTTGCTAGATGTATGATCTTTGGTTACTCTGATGTCCCAATATTAACTGATTTTGTTGGTTCAATCAAAATTGATGACCTTTCTTGATATTACTCAGGTAAAGTGTCAAATCTCCCATCTTCCGGCACCTCAAGGAGGTTTTCACCGTTAGATGCATCCTTTCTTTTTACTTTTTCCTGATCTAATGTTGCCAAGAAATGGTTTTCAACATTAGACCTGATATTGTTTTCTTTATTTTCGCTTTTGCGACTAGGAGATTTGGCACCCACTTGACTGGAAGATGCGTTGCTGAAACTCTTGGTGGAAGTTGTTGTAGATTTGATTGCATTAAGATATACGAATATGGCATAGTCATTTGGAAAGGTATCAATGGCAGTATGTCTTTCATTTTCCCATTCAATAAGTTCGGGGTGGATTAGAGGTAAGGGATCATTAGGTTGAGATGTTTCGAGAGTATTTAGGGTCATGATTGAGTTATCAAAGTTTTAGATATGTATGTCAATGTCTAGAACGGTACCCTCATCAGAATGACCTCACCCAAGAAGTTCTTGATCATCCTCAATTAAGTCCAAGTCAACTGAATGTGATTCTAATTCAAGTGAACTAGTTCCTAACATTTTTCCTGCATACGTGTGAACTACATCGACTCCTACATCTTCTTTAAAGTAATTTTCTTCAGCTGATTCTTCAGAATGATAGGAATCCCATTCCCATTCATCAGAATCTATCTCACTTCCAGCTTGCAATCTACAAATTTGTTCATATAGCTTTTGATGTGTTTCTTCTGTTTGTCTTGGTATATCTTTCCTTCTTTTATATTCAACTTCTTCTGGACTGAGATTGAGTTCTATCAACTTTACTATCAACTCTCCTTGATTAGTACTAGGTTCATGCTTGTTTTGATTGAGAGTTAATGTTGGTTGGGAGGTATTATTGGTTTGTTACTATTGTTGATTTGAGGATTGTTTCTTTTTCCATTTCATGTTTGGTTGTGCTCGTTGCTTTGCAGATGCTTCTTCCCTTTCAATTGCAAGTTTTTCTTGTTTGTTTTCATATTCTTCTTTTTGTTGGTTAGAAAATGTGTCTTCTGGTAGAGTAACTTGTCCATACCCTAAGCCTTCTTTGTCTGTAGCTTGCTGATTATGAGGTTGGATAGGTTTTGAGATACCTTATTTTCCTTTTCCTATAGGACCTGTTCTAGTGTATCCCATCTTTTGAAGAATGCTGAATCCTTTTCCATATTTTTTTGTAGGTATTCTGACATTGTTGACCTTTTGTTGAATTTCTTCATCTTTGTATAGCCATTGTAGCACATCTTTGTCTTATGTCTCCTCTGAAAAGGTTCCAACATTAATGAATGCTCCATCAAATATCAGAAGATGTTTCACAATTGGTTGTTGTTTAGAGTTTGATGGTTTTCCAAAGGACTTAGGAGAGAGTGGTAATTGTGATATTGAGTATTCTTCATTTCCTTGATCTCTTAACTACATTTGTTTTTCCATACTTGATAAAATAGAGGCAAAGGATTGTTCTTTGGATTGTGTGTTTGAAGACGACGCCTCCCTGTTATGAGGAATAATGACTTCTTGAGCCATTTTTAGATTGCTGCCATATTGGAATGGATTTGAATCCGCAGATATTGTGATTTCTTGTCCATCATAGGGAAATTTGACACACTGATGATAGGTTGATGGGACAGCTTGCAAGTCATGTATCCATGGTCTCCCCAGGAGTATATTATATGATAAGTCCAAGTCCAAAACTTGGCATCCTGTGTTTTTTGTAAAGGACCCACTCTGATGGGTAGTATCACAATTCCCTTGGAGGAACGTTCTTCTTTGTCATAGGCTTTTATGGTGATCTTTTTGCGGGGATCAAGTGCATCTTCGGAATATCCTAAGGCACGAACAAGTCTCAATGAACAAATATTTAGGCCAGCTCCACCATCTATTAGAACACGTTTAACTTGCATTTTGTGAATGAGGACTTCAATATGCAAAGGAGCATTGTGGGGATGTTGCAAGGACATGTCATCTTCTTCGGTAAATGATAAGCAGTGAGGAGTTGTGAGGTGTCCCACTATGGTTTGGAATTGATCAATATCAAGATCTTTGGACACTGTGGTGTCTACTAATGCTCGTTCAAGAATTTCTTTGTGTGCAGGTGAAAGCTTTAATAGTTCTAAGATGGATATTTGTGTCGGTGTTTTCTGTAATTGATCCACTAGATTGTATTGTTTGGTAGTGGATGACTTGTTTGTTGTAGGACCCAGCAAAACCACTTTGGCTTTTCTTCATGTGATAACATGAGCAGGTTCTTGATGTTGTTGCTTTCTAACCACGATTACATTTACCACATTGTCATATGCATGAGCATAGTTTACCTTGCTTTACCTTTACCATTTTTCCCTATTGATGATTCATCCTTCTCATAATTAGGAAGTGGAGTTTTGAAAGCTATGTGAGATTCATTTGTTGTATGTCCATCCACAGTTATTAATCCATTATCAATCAAATCTTGGATGACATGTTTTAATCATTGACAAGCATCTGTTTGGTGTTCTTTGTTTCGATGGAAATCACAATAATGGTTGTCATTCCACCAGACAGGTTCTACCTTGGGTTCAAAGTTTCTTTCTTCTAGTAACGTAATCAATTTGTTTGCGATGAGTGTTTTTAATGCCGACCCAAGGGGTTCACCAATGTTTGTAAATTGTCTTTGAAAGAAGTTTTTGATAGTTGCTTTTTGGTGATTGTTGTTTTGTTGAGCTATTGCTGAGTGATTGGATAAATTAAAATCCGGTTGCTTTGGTTTTATATTGTTGTTATCCACTATCCCATCATTGACGACTTTATGATTTCTATTCCAAAATTTTGGTTTATCATTGTGATTATTGTTGTTAGTGTTGTTAGCAGGGTGAACTCCTTCTTTGAATATTTTCAACTCACCTTTCTTTATCATGGCTTCCTCCATTCTGATTCCATTATCAATCATTTTTGCAAAACTTTGATATCCTTGCATTTTTATGTAATAACTCATTTGATCATTTAAGTTGTCGATAGATATGTCCATTTTTTCATACTCCGGCACTGTACGAGGATATCTCGAAGCTAACCACCTCCATCGTTGTAAGAATGTCATGAAGGGTTCTCCGCTTTTTTGTTTTGTGTTACACAGGTCTAGAATGGTGACTTCATGTTGTATGTTGTAGGAATATTGGGATACAAAGTTATCCACCAACTCTAAAAATGATTTGATTCCTGGTGGAAGTTTGGAGAACCATTCCATAGCTAATCCAGTTGAGCTTTTTGGAAATAGTCTCATTAAGTATGTATCTTCATGTGCAAACTCCATGCTCATTGTGCAAAATTCTCTTATATGATCTTGAGGGCCAGTGCTTTCATCATATTTTTCGTACCACAGAGTCTCGAAACCTATAGGAAATGGTATCATGTTGAGGTTTTTGTCAAACGGATAAGGACATATTTCTTGAAGCGAGTATCATCTAACATTTCCTCTTTCCATATCTTGAATTTGTGTTTGCAGTGTTTGTAGTTGTTGTGTGAGAGTCATGATAGGATTATCAACATGATTTGTTCTAGCATAACCCTGATTTTGCATTCTAGGAGGATCTCGATCTCTTCTTGGTTCATCTCTGGTCCTTCTTGTATCCTCATTAGATTGAATGTTATTCAAAATTTCTACTTCATCTCTGTTGGGGATGTAAGTTTCCTCATTGTTTCTGGTGTTGCTAGGAATTGACGTGTTATTTATTTTGAGACCAAAGATGTCCTCATATTGTTCACTTTTCTTTTGTGTCAATTTGTTTACATCAAAATCTTGGGGGAGTGTAGCACCAAATTTGGCTAACATTAGGAAATATTTTTCTTTTTCTCCCTCCAATATTTTTTGCATTAATTTTTTGAATTGAGGATCTTTTTTTATGTCTCTGACATGTTGTTCTGTTATATCCTCTTCAACTTGTATTTCATCTTTGTGCTCCATGTTTCTATAGTCTTTAGTTATTTCAAACGTTTCGATTTTTGTTTCTACAATCTTTCATCTCTGAGCCCTGGTTAGAACGGGCATACACGTGGTTTGTATGTTTTTTGAGATTTAAATCTTGAGAAATGTGTTGTTATAAGTGATCAATTGTTGAGGTGAAAGTTGTGGATGTATAGACACGAAATGATCTTTTCAAGTATTTGCTTGTTTGCAAGTTTTTCGATCTTAGTTTTGGAGTGCAGATTTTGTGATTTTTGATATGACCAAGTTCAATAGGAATGATATATCCTATGATAGAGAATGAGGCTATTTTGATCAAGCGTTATAGTTTCCTGATTAAAGGATGATAGATCCTGATGAGAAACTATGTTTAAACGATCAGTTTATCAAAGACAATGTGTTGTTGCACTTTAAGGTGTTTGATCTTTAACTTGTTTGAGGTGAATACTTGAGACTTTTGTGTGTCTTGTTCTTGAATCTATTTTTGATAGAAGATAACCTAATTGAATGACCCAACAAGATGACCTACTCTCTAGGTTTGACTATTTGAGAAATGGGTTGTTTTTGTTTTCTGATTTTGATGTATTTTACCAAAAACACTGACAAAATGACCAGGAACTCTATTGTATTGACTAGAAACGTTGTTGTTTAGACCAGGAACTCTGTTGTTTAGACTAAAAACACTGTTGTTTGGACCGAAAACTCTGACAGAATTACCAAAAACACTACTATATTGACCAGAAACACTGACATACAGACCAACAATGCTGACTGACAAACCAAGAACTCTATTCTACAATATAGTGACTTTAAAGTTCAAATAATGATATGTAGGTTTAGCAAATTGAGTGTTTGAACTTAGGAGATTACAATTTTGACCCAACTCTATGAATTTCAGAATTAGAAAATGGATGTTTAGACCTAATAAGTACCAACTGGGAGATCTAATGCTCCAACATGAGTTATTTAACATGCAACTTACAAGATTTGTTGATTAAACTAAGGGAGCTGACCTTTAGACCAAAAGAGCTACTGTTTAGACCAAGAACACTAAGAAACAGACCCAAAACTCTGTTGTTTAAACCAGGAAATCTAACAGACAGACCAAGAACTCCTATCTATAGACCAAGAACTCTGCTATTTAGACCAGAAGCACTGTTATTTAGACCAGAAGCACTACTATTTAGACTACAAACTCTAACAAACAAACCAGAAACTCTAATATGCTCAACCTTTGAGAGTTAATGTTGAAATAATGAGAAATTTGACATTAACACCAATAGAGCTGACATTTGGATTGAAAATGCAACTGTTTGGACCAAAGGTGCGACTGTTTGGACTGAAAGAGCTAATGTTTGAGCTATAAAAGCTAATGTTTGGACTGAAAGAGCAAATTTGCTGCAAAACTTGTGAATTTGATAGTTTGAAGTTTGAGTTTTTAATGTTTATTGTATTTCAATGGATGAGATCTTGACTTGACTTATAAACACAGAAATTAGATTGTATTTTTGTCCCAAAGGTTTTAAATAATTAAAAAGCACATCAATCAATCTATCCTCAGGAGATTGGCTGAGAATGAAAACCTTTGCTTGCTGACTTAGGTACACACCCAATAGCTAATCAGAATACGGCTGCTAAGTCTCACGCAATGGATTCTCAATGCCGTATTATCCGACTCCAAATGCTAATGGGGGCACGATATGGCAAGTGTCTTGGGAGAGTTACTATCTCTCTTGCACAAAGATTATCACCCTTTCGAAGGTGAATCAGGTAGCTTCTATTTTTATAGTTCTTAGTCAGGAATTCCATTTGAAATTACCCCTTGAAGTCATGCAAGCATGATTGAGGCCTATAGCCCGACAAGGTACCGAAACAAGTTGTAGTCACGTAAACGTGATTGAGACCGTGAGGCCCTACAAAATGCCCGATATGAGAGATCTCAAAGAGAAAACTCAAATAATCCCATCCTCTGAGACTTTAATCATCAGAGACATATTTATTATAGTGAGTTGGAATGCTCAAGTCCAGTTGTACTCACTTGGGTTGTTCTCACGGGGTGATTACTTTTTCCCACTGTGACAAGCCCGCTAAAGATATGCACTATTGAAAGAAAAGGATGAGTCTAGCTTTCTGATCACCTAAGAAAGGTGAGAGCATACTCGCCTATCATCAGACACATAAGACATGTTTGTTCATTTCCATTGTAATTAGTCTATGTGCCTAATTTAACAAATATAAGTGCAAAATCCCATGGCTGCAAACAAAGTTAGTAGTTTATATTGCATTCTTTGGTGGTGAAATAGTTTATAACTCCAGTCTTTCACAGCAAAATAAGTACCTACAAAACCAACAATCTGCAAATTAGGTTCGGGAAAATGACAATCCAGAAGGAGAAATGAGGAATGCAACATACAATATTTGCAAAATTACTAAAAAACTGAAAATGCCATCAAATTGACCAAGAACGCCATCATATGTGCCAAGAACGCTACTCTACACACTAGAAACACTGCTCTGCACCACAAACGTTATTCTGCAAACCAAAAATGATGTTTTGCAAACCAGAAATGTTGTTAAACAGACTGAAAATGCTGACAAATTTGCCAAAAATGCCACCTTACATACCAAAAATGCTAAAGTACAGACTGAAAGTACTAAAGTATAGAAAAGTAGAAAAACTGAGTTGAGAAGTCTCCTAAAAACGTCATTTGAGGTGTCAAAACGTCACAATAGAGACCAAGAACGCGATTCAGGAACCCAAGAGAGCCAATCTGGACTCTGAAAGAGCTAATCAACCTATCAATGAAATTTCCTACAAGAAAACTTGTTAAAGATCAAAGGGGCTAGGCCCCAACAGTGGGCGCCAATTAATGTGAAGCTAAAAATGTTGTTAGTATAAGAGGCATACACATATAATGAGACAATATAAACATAATTGAAAAGCTTAATTGAAAACTAGATTAAAATTGTAAACCACAAGCCTTCGTTGAAATGTCCCATTTTCCTCTATTCTTAAGAACCTTGAAGGTGTTGGATTAATGGGCTCTCAGCGGAGCAATGACCTCCAAAGTGACAACTCAAGAGTTGAGTAGCTATTTGATCATGATTGACTATGAAAATGATATGAAATGCATGATTCAAGAAACTAGATTAACATGCTATGATTAATCCAAATGCTAATTACTAGATAATTGAAATGTAAATTCCTATAGTAACAATGCCTAAATTGATATGAGATGGGATCCTTATTGCTCCAAAATGAGGGGTATTTATAGGATTTCCAAGGCCAAAACTGAGGTGGCAGGAATCGATGGTCCAGATCTGATCCGAAGATATCAAGGGCCAAGATTGAGGAAGTTGGAGAAGAGGTTGGAGGAAGAGACACTTGTCATCTCTATGGTGACAAGTGTCAAGGAGCCTTGCTCATGAGAGGGCAAGTGTCCAAGGGAGGAGACATGTGGAAAAAGTGCCATGTGTCTCAAGGAGAGAATATCCACACCATGGGAGGTTAGGATAAGGAGTTTAGAATGTGCAAGATAGGATAGGGTTAGTTAGACCCAAGATTAGATTGAATGGGTAAAGTTAGGGGATGGTTAGGTTGGGTGGTTAAAGTTAGGAGCCATGTGCTCATTTGAATTTAGAAATTCAAATATTTGGAAAATGGTAATTAATCTCAACAAACTTGGGTTTGTTAATCTTAATCAGGGATTAGAAGAATTGCTTAATATGGGGAGACATTAATTAATTTATAACTAATTAATCAAAGGGGGATATGAGATGAACTATATAAATAAATCATTTAGATTTATTTACTAGTAGATGAATAGAGAAATTAATTAAATTGCTTGTGAATTCAATTAATTGGGAAGGGGAATTAATCAAATATTTGTGTATTTAATTAACTATCTTTAGACCATTTTTAGGTGTATACAATAATTATTATAACATTTTCATATCATTATATTTTTATTTTATATTTGTTCTTATCCTTATCCTTGAAAAAAATTACATTTTATGTACAGACACTTTCAATCCTCCATGCTTCCATTGTAATATGTGTATCAGCATAAATATTAAATAAAAATAGAAATATTTTAAAAAACAAATATACCTCATAATAATATGTTTAGAAATATAATTTTTAAATTAATAGTAGAGAATAATTAATCTAGTTAAAAAATATATTTTATAAATTTTTATTTTTAACAAACCTATTTCTTTTGATGATTTTCCCTCAACCTAGGAAGCTCTAATTATTGCATTTTCTTTATCTTTGTTGACCTAATCCTTTTGTGCTACAATATTAACTTGACTACCTCCTTGTTTTTCTATACTGAACTCCACTTTACCTTTTTTGTTGTGCAACCTCAACCAAAACCTATTAAGATATTTAGGTAATCAACATGAATAGAACACAACATGATCTATCTTAATGGAAATTCACTTTCATATTTTCATGAATTTATACATCTTAGTTGATGTAACATGAACAAAATAGATAAATAAAGAATGGTGCATTTCTAACCTATGATGTGTATGATAGTATCTATAAATATGAGATGCTAAAAATCAATATGAAATTTTCTTAGGATGGTGTCCTTAAATACATAACCTTAAACACATATGTTGAAATATTTTGCATGCATGCCAATAGTTAATTCTCATATTTTAGAGTTACTATTCCTAAAAGGTAGAATTTTAAATTTTGTAACTAGATATTAGAATGTGCATAAGTTCTAGCCTAGGAGATGAGACCATAGATGTGATATAGTCTAAGATAGAAAATATACAAAGAGTAGCGACAATGTTGTTTCAAATTGGGAAGTTAGTATATATGAATGCTAGATTCAATATTGATATGAATGAATGTATTAAAAATTCCAAGATAGATAGTCACGTTGTGCATCAATAACATCCACACAAAAATGAGATAAATTAGAAAGAAAATTGTAAATTATAAAAGATTTATTATTTATAAAAAATAATCAAGAGAAAGTGCATAACACTTATGAATGGAGCACTTATTCCCATCATTCATTCACTAGTAGGGGAGAATTATTTTACTTATTTTATTGAACATTATTGTAACAATCTTATAGAAGGGGAACTTATCCTCATAAAATTAGAGTAGGGGGGAATTTGTTTTTTTAATTCATTGAATTTGGTTACATTCTTATATGGTAGTGTCATGTGATTTGTTATCTAAGTTTGTTGTTTAAACCTTAGCAACATAGGCTATCCTTTGTAAATGTTGAATCTATAATATTGGAGCTACTACAATTTAGATATCAAATAGAGGTTATGAAAATAAAGGTGCTAAAATTATGTAGCTAGTGCATACTAAAATAAATGTCACATGGTTCAATACAATTCATTCCCTTCTTTTTCTGTTTTCTTCCAAATTTACCTCCACAATTTTTCTTAATCAACTAAAATAAATACCCATATCTGCAATTCATGTAATTACACAACATATGAACATCAAAAAAAGGTAATATATTCAAACTTTTAAATTTTATCCACAATAACAATATAATTATTCTTGATAAGAGTTTAAATATAATCTCTAAACTTAAAATAATGGAAGTTGGAATGAAGAACACTATAAAATGGGAGCAACAATCATTGAAAGACAAATAAGAAAGAACATGTCATTTTTTGTCAAAAAGCAATTCTATTCAAAATTTCTTAGCCTTATATAGATTGACATGTTCAATAATTTTCTATTTGTTGAATAGCATTTTCTTCATTTTTGAACAATTTCTTTTAATAGTCACATGTCATATTCCAAATATTATTTTTATGCTTATTAAAATATTTAATAAAAGATGATTTCGACAAACAATAATATATTGATGTGTAATTACATCTCTCATTGATTACTTTTGATAGAAAACCTTTTTCTTCAAATATTTTTGTAATAAACTTACTGAAAACAAAAATATCATAAAAAGACTTAACTTTTAAAAAAATATACAAACACTTTCAAAGGATCGTGTGCTGACGACTAATCAAAATAAACTAAATTATAACATAGGACCTTACTCTTGACCATGCAATTGTTTAATTACGTTGGATTTGGGTGTAGATTGAATTGGTCAATTACACATTTACGAAAACGAAAATGAACAGTTCCCCCTTCATGGGGATTCCTAGGAATGACTTTCTTTCCTATTAAAGAAACAGAAATAAATAAATAACGTAGAGAGATCTACAATAACGTGGATGATGACCCGGCTTGATTCAAAATATTTAACCAGTAACCAAAGCCATCGCAATCATCATCATTACTCTGCAACTCTATATTATTGAGTATATGGGGATCTTTGTCTGCATCATCCATGCAGCTCAAGAAATTGTGAGCTTCCCACATTACTTCATATGTGCTTATTTCGGTTGCATGATTATATCTAATTGGCTCATCAGAAGAATTTGTACAACTGGATTCAAACCAATCTAAACTTGAACTTGAATCTCCATTTACAAACTCCCTGTCTATACTATTTATAGATGAAAGGATTCCGCTTGACAGATTGTATGAATCATAGAATGTGTCCGAAGAATTAGAAACTCTGGTGGGAAAATCAACCATGGCCTTTGCCCGAATTAGACCTGAATTGCCCTCCTCCATTGATGGACTTTTCTCACTACAGTGGGAGTAATCAAGCGAGATAAGATTGTGCTCCGCCTTAGGTGACTTTGAATGATGTGTTACTGGATCGAGTCCCACTCTTGAAACCCGCTTCTTCAAGCGAGTATTCCACACATTCTTTATCTCGTTATCTGTTCTTCCAGGCAGACGTGAAGCAATAGCCGACCACCTGTATTTTATATAACACAATCCAATAACATCAGCCAAGGATATGGTGGAACAAACAAAACAGTAAAGAAATATTATGAACAATGATCAAACCTGTTGCCCAGAAGTTGATGAAGCTTAATAATAGTCTCTTCCTCTTCAGAAGTAAAATTCCCATGTTTAATTTCTGGTCTGAGGTAATTGACCCACCTTAGACGACAGCTTTTACCGCATCTTAAGAGTCCTGTCATTACCAGAGAAGAATACTTATCAGTTTTAGACTGCAAAAAGAAAAAGAGTCCTGCCATTAAATTAGCGTGTAGAATTGAAACCTGCTTGTTTAGGGACTGCACGCCAGTTCCCATGGCCATTCATGCGAATAAAATGAATGAGTATTCGATCTTCTTGAGGAGACCATGGGCCTTTGTTTAGTCCGATTTTATCACAGCAGGGAGCTCGGCCCATTGTTTTGGTTTGCACTTCACATATACCCAGATGCAACTCTTATATACCCAGTCACACAGTCGCAGTTGCTCGAAATTTCTGGGCAAGTCACAATGAATAAAAATTTCAATTTTGTAATTTTGAAAGGAATGAGTCCACCCTTTTTTGAATATTACTGGATCATTTGGACAGATTCGTAGTGCTAGTGTTGACTGTTTCACAGCAAATTGTGCCTGCTAGGTAAAACCTGTCTTTATCACTATTAATTTATTTGTAGTGTTGGACTCTTGTTCTTTATTTTGTATTTATTTATATTATAATTACTTTTATAAATATAATTTATTATATTATAATGTTTTTAAAAAATAATTTATTGATATATAGATTGACTTGATATATTTGTACCATGTAAAACAAATTATGTTATTACAATAATTCAAAGAGGAAATCCATCTGCAATCAAAGAAATGTTCAACAAAAATTTATAAATTCACTTTCTATTAATAAAATATTTTAGAAATATAATATAATATAATCATTTTCATATCATTTTTATTGATAGTTCTTATTTAATATTTTACTTTATAATACGAATTATTTAAAAGTTAATTGTAACCACGTCAAATCCCCCACCCTAAAAAAGAATATAGAATGTATGCAAGAAGTCCTTAGATGATACCTTTTGTAAGCCTATGCAAAAGAAGTTTTTTTTTTAATCTTAATGTGGGAACGATATAAGATTATTTGACAATGTGAGGGAGTCTGATGCTCTGAGTTTGTTGTAGGTGTCATTGATTTTGAGTGGTAGTACATGTATGTGCATGCATCTACATGCATCTCTAATGCTTATGATTGCCTTTCTTCTGCTTGTTGATAGGATTTTTAACTGTGTTTAAGTAGGTGGATCGAGTTAGAAGGGATGCTTATGTATGTCTCTATTGTTTCCTCCTATCTTAGAAATCTCAAGACATTTATAGTAAGCTATTTTATAGGTAGTTTTCAATGAGGTTTGCACTTTCTAGGAGACTACCAATGGGTAGTTTTCATAAATTCAAAGGAAACCATGGACAAATCCCTCCTCATTCTATAGGACAAGTTGCAAGACATCATAATCATGATGTCTGATGGTCTAGATGACACCTTAAAGAGCATCATTATCCAGATGTTAGATGGGAAGCAAAGAAACAACTAATAGGATCATATGCATCTCTCGAAACAAGAAATTTGGTTTTGTTTCCAAATAACATTCTACTTCATGTGTTAGGTTTGGTATCAACTCCAAATAATATTCCTCTTTGTGGAGTCCCCTTCAATCAAATGCTTTGTCAAAAGAACTCATCATCTGCTAAGACATTATAGCTTCATAATAATTGTAGGGTTGTTCCTTTTTGTGGGAATAAAGGTAGAAATCATTCCTGAGGGGACAAATATATACATCAAAATAAAAAGAAAGTGGTTTTGAAGAAATTGGTTCAAAACGAGATTGTGAAACCTCTGGAAGTGGAAGCCATTCCAGTCTTTCCCAATTTTGGTAGAAATAATGAAGATTCATTGGTTAGGGTGAGCTTCTTTGATGATTATCTTGCCATGCAGGTGTTAGGGCTTTGTAATAGAACCTTAATAGTCAAGACTTGGAATTACTCACCTCATATTAACAAGCTTTATCCATGGATTTCTACATCTTGGCATGGGGTTCTCCAAGTTTTCTTTATTGATAGAGGGGGGGCCCTTTTTATTGTCATTTTTCAAATTAAATCTGATAGAGGTTCAATCCATAGGACTAAGTCTTGGTTTCTGCATGATTTTGGGCTCTCTACCTAAGTTTGGTACCCTAATTTTCATCCTTCATTGACTCCTTTGAAGTTTGCACAATTCTAGTTTTGTCTCTCTTTGTTACCCCTAGAGTACCATGTGTTAGGGTTTCAAGCAGATCCAAAGGAAATATAAACTAACAATTATATGCAAATTTAAATACAAAAGATAAAGAAATAAAATAGGACACAGATAACACAGAGATTTAACGTGGTTCACCCAGAATGGGTTACGTCCACCATACACAGTCGTCCAATCTTTCTTATTATCTAGCAAAAATAGTACATCAACCTTCCCATGCCTTAAGCATCCCAGCCACTTATAACATGAGTTTTTAGGGCAACAAACAAAGTCGGCCTTTTTAGGGTTTTATTACAATGTTGGTTTTCATCAACAAAAAAAATGGCAAGGATACGTGCTAAGTGTACAGTACTTTGCTGATCAGTCGCCACATTTCAACAATCTTCCACTTGGAGATTGATACTACACAACACCATTGTACATGCAACATCCGCTAGATAAATCACTAGGACTTGACTGGTATAAAATCAACAATTATCAATCAAGACTAGAAATTGATGAAGAAATCAGCTTCTCCTGTGGAACTGCCTTCGTGAACATATCGGCAAGATTCTCACTTCTGTGAAAATTCTCAAGCTGTAACTGACCCTCCTCCAAAATAGTTAGGATGAAGTGGTACCTGAGCTGAATGTGCTTTGTCCTTAAATGAAAAGCAGAGTTCTTCGCAACATGAATGGCACTCTGGCTATCAGTATACAATGTGCGATCCTCCTATGTTTGACCCAATTCCTCCAGAAAACATTGTAACCAAATCATCTCCTTGTTGGCTTCTGTAGCAGCAACATACTCAGCTTCAGTGGTTGAAAGTGCAACAACCTTTTGCAGCCTAGAAATCCAGCTGATTGCAGTTCCCCCTATAGTAAAAACATACCCTGTAGTACTCCTCTATGAATCAATATCGCCTGCCAGATCAAAGTCAACAAATCCTCTCAGAGAAGCATTAGATCCTTTGAAACGTAATGCCTTCATAGCAGTTCCTTTCAAATACCGAAGAATCCATTTCACAGCATTCCAATGTTCCATACCTAGATTACTCATAAACCTGCTCACAACTCCCATTGCATGTGCAATATCTGGCCTTGTGCATACCATTGCATACATTAGACTGCCAACAACTAATGAATACAGGATGTTAGACATTTTATTTACATCTTCCTATGCCTTTGGGCACATCTCCTTAGTCAATTTGAAATGACTAGCCAAAGGTGTACTAACTGCTTTTGCATCCTGCATGTTAAATCTTTTCAACACCTTCTTTATATACTCACTTTGGGACAAATTTAAGGTTCTATTTTTCCTGTCCCATGTAACCCTCATACCCAAAATTTGCTTAGCTGCACCCAAATCCTTCATAGCAAATGACCTGGCTAATTTCTGTTTAAGATCATTTATGTGTTGCATGTTAGACCCAGCAACAAGCATATCATCAACATAGAGCAACAGGATAATATAACTGCCATTATCCAATCTCTTACAATATACACAATGATCAGAATGACATCTATGATAACCATGTTCAATGATGAAACCATTAAATTTTAAATACCATTGTCTGGGTGCTTGCTTTAGCCCATACAAACTTTTCTTCAACCTGCACACCAAGTTCTCCTTACCTTTGACCTCGTATCCCTGTGGTTGTAACATGGAAATTTCCTCCTCCAAATCTCCATGGAGAAAAGATGTTTTGACATCTAATTGTTCAAGATGTAAATCATCTGTAGCCACAAGACTAAGTACAGTTCTAATTGAAGTTATTTTTACAACTGAAAAAAATATTTCATCATAATCTATACCCTTTTTTTGTGCAAAACCTTTTACCACAAGTCTGGCCTTATATCTTTTCTGGCCTCCTTTCTCCCCTTCAACCTATAAACCCATTTGTTAGGCAAAGCTCTTTTTTCTGCAGGTAAAGGCACTAAGTCCCAAGTCTTATTTTTCATCAAGGAGTCCATCTCCTCTTTCATGCCTAGCTCCCACTGTTGTTTGGCATCCACCTGCATTGCTTCTTCATATTCTTCGGGTTCGCCAGAATCAGTTAATAAAATAGAATACAAAGAAGGAGAAAATCTTTCAAGGGGTCTACTTGACCTTGTAGAATGTCTAACACTTGCAAAAGTTTGTGGGACAATTTGTTGTTGCTAAGCATCAGGTACCTATGGCATTTCATTTTCAGGAATCTCATCCAACACCACATATTCTTGTTTGTCCTATTCATGCTTCTTTTCCTGCATCTGTTCTTTGTACATAACCTTCGCATTGAATATAACATCTCTACTTCTAATTATTTTCTTATTTTCATAATCCCATAACCAATAGCCATATTCATCTATCCCATATCCAATGAAGGTACATTTTCGAGATTTAGCATCAAGCTTGGTTCTGTTTTCTTTATCAACGTGGACAAAAACTTCACAACCAAAAGTTTTTAGAAAAGAATAATTTACCTTTTTACCAGTCCATGCCTCCTCTAGAATACCACCATCCAAATGGGTTGAAGGTCCTCTATTTATCAAATAAACAGCAATATGTACAATATCTACCCAAAAATGTAAGGGTAATCAGCATGCATATCTCATGCTCCTCACACGTTCCATGATAGTCCTATTCATTCTCTCTGACACACCATTTTCCTGTGGAGTTCCTAGAACTATCTTCTGCTTTTGAATCTCATTTAAGGAGAAATAATCTTCAAATGATTTACTACAATACTTGCCTCCATTATCTGATTTGAGACACTTCAACTTTTTTCCTGTCTCATTCTCAACCAAAGCTTTCCATTTCTTAAAAGTTTCAAAAACATCTAATTTTTGTTTTAGGAAATATACCCATGTTTTTTTGGTTGAGTCATCAATAAAAATAACATAATAACAAGAGCCACCAAGAGATGATACCTAAGCCAGTCCCCATACATCTGAATGTACAAGCTCTAACTTCTCACTCTTCTTCTCTTTCCCAACCTTGAGAAATCTGACTCTTTTTTGTTTGCCATAAACATAGTTTTCATAGAACTCTAAATCAATCTTCTTTAGTCCTGGAAATAGATTTTTGGAGTGAAGGATTTTCATCCCTTTCTCACTCATGTGCCCAAGCCTATGGTGCCACATTATCGAGTTTGTTCTTGCAACATCTATTGTTGTTGTCCCTGCAATAACTTTATCTATAGCAGCTAAGGTAGAGTAAGTGTTACCAGTACATAGATATAATGTGCCTACCTTTTCACCTTTAGCTACTACTAATGATCCTTTAATGACCTTCCAGATACTATCTGAGAAGGTAACTATGCAACCTTCACTACCTAGTTGCCCTACAGAAATTAAATTTCTTCTTAAATTAGGAACATGTCTTACCTCCTGCAGAAACCAGTCATTTCCATTTTGTAACTTGATCTTTATCTTTCCTTTTCCAACAATTTGACAGGGCTCATCATCGCCCAAATATACCTATCCAAAATCACCTTGAACATAATCTAGAAAATATTTTCTATGGGGTGTAGCATGAAATGAAGCCCCTGAATCTATTATCCAAGAATCATCAACATTATCCAAACATAAGATTAAAGCATCTTGTAAAGTATTACTTGCAATATTAGCTTCCTTACTGTCATTTTCATTTTTGTCTCCTTCTTTGTTTTTTCAAGACCAACAGTCTTTCTTTAGATGACCAGGCTTTCCGCAGTACTAGCAATCTTTCTTTCCTCTAGATTGAGAGCATCCTTTCTTTGACTTCCCTCGTGACTTCTCATTCCAAGGGCCTTTTCCTCTTTCCTTTGATTTTCCTCTATTCTCCACATTCAAAACACTACTTGATGATGTTGAAGTCTCACCTGTGCTTTTTCTTCGCATTTCCTTGCTTAGGATAACACCAACAATATCATCAAATACCAAAGTATTTTTACTAGAAATAGAGTTACTTACAGCCATAACCAAGCTATTCCAGCTTTCTAGTAAAGAACATAAAACCAAGAGAGCCCTAACCTCTTCTGCAAAAGTAATTTTTACCGAAGACAATTGACTGGTAATTGTATTAAAATCATTTAAGTGCTCCGCTATAGATCCTCCCTCACTCATTTTCAAATTAAACAAACACTTCATAAGAAATATCTTATTCGAAGTCAAGGGTTTCTCATACAACTTAGCCAATGTCACCATCAAATCTATAGTCATTTTTGCTTCTGTTATATTGAGTGCTACAGATGGTGCAAGGCACAATCGAATGGATCCCAATGCCTTTCTATCTAAAATGTCCCACTCTTCATCTGACATTGTGGTTACTTTCTTTGCCTTTACTTCCAATGGCTGCCACAAATCCTTTTGATATAGGTAATCCTCCATCTGTATTTTCCATAACTGATAATTCTAGCCGTTAAACTTTTTGACCTTGAATTTGGAATCCTCCATTTGCTCCCACTCAAATCTGAAAGTCCTGCCAATTTACAGAAAACCTCGCTCTGATACCAATTGTTAGGGTTTCAAGCAGATCCAAAGAAAATATGAACTAACAATTATATGCAGATTTAAATACAAAAGATAAAGAAATAAAACAGGACACAGATAACACAGAGATTTAACGTGGTTCACCCAGAATGGGTTACATCCACCATACATAGTCGTCCAATCTTTCTTATTATCTAACAAAAATAGTACATCAACCTTCCCATGCCTTAAGCATCCCAGCCGCTTATAACATGCGTTTTTAGGGCAACAAACAAAGTCGGCCTTTTTAGGGTTTTATTACAATGTCAGTTTTCATCAACAAAAAAAATGGCAAAAAAAAAAAAAAATTCTCAGGGGCTACTGCCCCCGAACCCTCATAGCGAGCTTCACCCGCTTTGGGGGCTGTCGCCCCCAAACCCTTGACCGGGGCCCTACTCGGCCCAGAACCCCAGTAAGGATATGTGCTAAGTGTATAGTACTTTGCTGATCAGTCACCACATTTCAACACCATGATCTTGGCATAGTCCAAACCTTAGGAAATCAAATTGACAATTTCCTCAAGCATGATATCGAGCCTTTTGAACAAACAAATTTACCTATTTGGGTTAGTGCTTTGATGGATTTTTAATAAAAATTCCAAAGGCACTTTTGACTCACTCTAAGTTTGTAGCATGGATTAAAAAAACACTTTGAATTAAAAAAAATACAAGATATACTAACTATCTTTAATGCTTGGTCCAATTTCTAGTTTGTACAATAGACTCCTTCGCAATACGGCCATAACATGGATCAATTTAAGTATGTCTTCAATAAAACTCCTAAGAATGACAAGGAGAGGAGAGAGAAGACATTAGCTCCTAGATCAGCCGATGAGGTAATCTACATTTCAATTGCAAAGGAATTAAAGTTAAATGCATAGTTATGATGTTAATTGTGAACTATTTTCTACAAAAGAATTCTAACTTAGCTTTTGAATTGTGGTTTTGCAGCCATCTACAGAGCCATGTACTGCACTGAAGAGGCTTGATTTTGATGATCCACCACAAGTTTAGGATCATATAGTGTTAGTTTTGGTCATAGAATGACCAATACATGTAGATATATTCTACATTTTTATTGTATATCGATTTGGACATGGCATATGCCACATTTTTGTAATACTTGTATTGACTTGGCAAACATGCCTTTTTTAATATATATAAATATCGATATTCAATCCAATAAATGTGTAATGAGTTCATTATTTTGTATTCATTGTATTTTGTGGTTGTCCTTTTATAAATTTAAATGAATATTTGCATATGTAATCAACAATGTGAATATTTGCATATGTAATCAACAATATGAATATAAACAACAAAAATATATGATATAAAGCATTGCAATCGTGGAATATGATTTGATAAAATTTCTAAAATGTTGAATTAACCTTACAAAACTCCTTGTATTCATTTCATTATTGTGTATTCGATGTATTTGGTGGCTGCCCTTTTATAAATTTAAATGAATATTTGCATATGTAATTAACAATATGAATATAAATAACAAAAATCGACAATATGAATATAAACAACAATGTGTTTGGTGCGAGAGCACCCTCACGCTTGCAATGGTCAAATTTTGTTCCTCGTGTGCACAAACCGACATCGCGAGTGCATCTAAGTGGGTAGGTTTACACTAGGCATGGCCCTATTGTGCATCCCAAAGCACCAGAATGTCGAGAGTCATACCCTCTCGGTGTGATCTCTCAAGTGCCCTAAGTCCAAAAAATTGTCAAAATTTGATAGACTGTTTCTTCCAATCCACGACACATACGATTGATCTGTTTGATCTCATGGGGTCGCGTGAGGCTCCTCTACAATGGCCTATCTCATTATTTGACAAATCGGAGCCATTTTCAATTAGTAGCATTTTTTTGCCTGCTCAAAAAACTGCCAGTTGTTTGCAAGGAAAAGTTGCAAGATTGGCTAGAATTGATTTTGTTCCTCGTGTGCACAAACCGATGTTGTGAGTGCATCTTGGTGGGTAGGTTTACACTAGGCATGGACTTGTCATGCATCCCAAAGCACCAAAACATCGAGAGTCATACCCTACCGGTGTGATCTCTCAAATGCCCTGAGTCCAAAAAATTGTCAAAATTTGACAGACTATTTCTTCCAATCCATGACACATATGGTCAATCTGTTTGATCCCGTGGAGTCGCATGAGGCTCCTCTATAATGGCCTATCTTTGTTTTCGATGAATAGAATCCATTTTCAATTAGTAGCATTTTTCGCCTGCTCAAAAAATCATCAGTTGCTTGCAAGGAAAAGTTGCAAGATTGGCTAGAATTTATTATGTTCCTCGTGTGCACAAACTGATATCACGAGCACGTCTGGGTGGTCAGGTTTATGCTAGGCATGGCCCTATCATGCATCCCAAAGCACAAGAACATCGAGGGTCATACCCTACCGACGCAATGTAGAAGTTGCTTGACAACTTTTTTGACAATTTTTTTGACAACAATGGCAATTTTGCTCAAATTGTATCTAGTCTCAATCTATGACCCCTATGACCCAATAATGACTCAAATAATTATCCATGATTATACAAGAATCAATAATGCTCATGATTGACCAGGGACACATCACATATACTCAAAACATAGTCACAAAACATTGACACAAAAAATAGTCACAAAACATTGTCACATATTATTCAAAAATTTGCCTCTAAATATGGTCAAATTAGCTCTTGGCTATTTGATTATACAAAAAATTGTCTTACAAATAATCTCATGGGCTTTTATACAAATTTTGGCATTACAATATATGCGATTCAGCTCATCGCCATTTTAATATACAAATCATCTCATGGGCTTTTATACAAAATTTGGCATTACAATATGTGCGATTCAGCTCATTGCCATTTTAATATACAAAATTTGGCATGTACATATGTACAAATCAGCTCATTACCACTTAAATATACAAAATTATGCCCCTAAACATATAAAAATCAGCTCATAGGCATTTATATATACAAAAAATGAATATATATCAATTCGTCAATGATTTATACAAAATTCTCAAAATCATTCTACTTAGAACTATAGAATCAATCAAGTGAGCCTTCAGGATCAGCTCTAACCCGTATTGTGTCAAGTATTGCCTCGTGATCAGATTCATGAACTTTCCATAAAATCTTGTTATGAGGTCTACTACGATACTTCATCAAATGAATATTTGTTGCAACAACAAGGTTAGAGAAATGAAGAATATGTCTGTGTGTTTCAAAGTCCTCAAACAACCAAACATCATAATTCTTGATAGGGTATCTCTAAAGCCATGTTCCTGTCACGACAACAGACCCTATTGGGTACTCAATACCCTCTCTGTCAATGATTGTGGTTGTCAATTTTCTTTTAGGCTCAACACAATGACACAAATAGTAATATGTTCCTTCTTCATTGTTCTCATCTGCAAGAACTGCATACACATAACCTGCATTTTATAAAGTGTTAATTAATACCAAAAATAAAGTATGATGTACAACAAAATGAACCAAAAATAATACTTGCAAAAAAATTAACTCAAAAAATCACCTGAATCCACTAGGTCGGATACATGGTCAAAATCCACTGATGTCTCCATCTGGCTCAATTGTAGTGCTTTAGGAATTTGATATGAATCAATGGGAACCAATGGTCTACAAGACCATTTGTCAACCCACTCTTCTGATTCACAGTCTTCCCACAAATAATACATGCATGAAGAGAAAAAACATACCATCTGTCTCATATAAATTACTAGTGAACTTGAATTTGAACTCATAAATGAGTGCATATCACTCAATCCTACAACTGTACAACAATCTAGATAGTTTTCAATGTTAGATTCAGTAATCAACCAAAAATATCTACAAACCAATGATGTGCTTGGATTACCTGGACCCATCATAGACTTACACCATCGCACAATTGTTTCTGCATCTACCAACTTAGCACCACCTTCGTACTTCAATTCTTCCCTGGCTAGGCTAGGGCTCTTTTCACACATGCTCCTGCACAATCGTGCTCTCCCTTACCATGTCCAACCTCAGTAAAATTACAAAAATGTTGTACACCGCTTGTCACATGCATCATTGTCAGCCAATAAAACATCCTTGCATTCTTGAATTGTGAGGTGCAATTATCTGACCATATTAAGTGTCGGTTGTATCATATGTTCCTTTCCATTAAACTATCATAGAAAACTTTAAAGCATCCTTGTACAAACTCTGATGAATGAATACAATCATCACTTATGTAGAAGTGATACTCTCTTACAACCTTTCTATCCTCCTCTGTCATATCATCTACATGCATGAATGCTATGTGTACAAAAATAGAAACTTGTGTAGAGTGATAATACATGTTTGCACTTCATTTTGAGGTTGTAGTGTATAATTTTCAGTGAAATCAACAATAGAAACAATGGTGCCAAGAGGAAATGTGTCCTTACACAACTTGAATTTCTCATCTAACTATCGAGCTCTATGTGTATGTATTATGTACTCATAAACTAGTTTCTCTTGAGACATTTTCATAAATTGAGCTACACATATCTCATTTTTCACTAGCTCACATCTCTCACATCTTTTCCATGTTTAACTCCATATGTGACTGTCTTGTATTTTCTAAAAGAAACTAGTTTCATACCAATTTCATGTGTGCTCTCCAAATGTATGCATCTTGGTAAACGTTGCAAACCACCACATATAGCACAAGAACCTTCCAAACAAGGAATCTTATAATAAATGCAACCATCATGTCTATTACATAACACACTTGAAATAAATTCTCTTGCCGACTTAGGAGGTGCTTGTATATTACATTCCTGCAAAACATCGTTAGTGTGCAAAGTAGAACAAATATGACGAGAAATATCATAATGCATGGAAAATTCAATATGCATCCTACAACAACACGTGGTGCATACATGATTAATCTTAATATAAAAAGGTTTTGCCATTTCAAAAAATCTTTGAGAAATTTTTATTTGAGGAAACTTTTGAAGGAATCTTTCATAAAATTTAGTTTGACTCATATCAAAATAGTGTTTTTCATGTGGCTCACAATTTTTAGACCCAATTCACCTTCTAACAACATCTCTTTGGTTGGGCAATACTCTTGTGTTGTCATGCCAAAAAAAGAAATTTAATGTTTTTAGTGCATCTACAACAACCTTGTCTTTGCGTGGTAGTCTACCCGAGAATGCCCAAAGAGAATTATTGTTAGGGTCCTCTATTTGTTCTTGCCTCTTTAATGCTTTACTTAATGTTGTTCTACTAACATTTAATGACTTACTTGTTTTTCTTATCAAACGATCTTTTTTTATTTTCTTGCTCATTAAGGTTGATGTAATGACACGTCAAGTAGCATTAGAATCTTTACTACGTGATTTTGAACCAATAGATTGATATGCATCAAATAGATTTTTGACAATAGTTCTTTCACTTTTACTTTCAGATGATCTTAAGCCTAGAATTTTCATTGTCTCTCTAAAATTCAAATTTTTAATCATTTGAATAATTAATTGACATCTTGCGGTTTGATTTAAGTTTTTAAAATAGTTTTACCATATTCTTTTAACCATTCTCCTACAAGTTTGTTCATTTATTTTATTGGGCATTGACTTCAATATATTCTCATCAATGTCAATTAGATACTTTGGTTTCCTACGAATGATTCTAGGAGGTGTTAACATCGGTGCATTATGTACATTCAATTCATCAAGTAGAGAAGGTGTAATATGTTCATCATTTAATTGATTATTCAATGCGGTATCTTCTTCAATTGCATTAGGTTCAAATGGTAAATTATCAAATGTTTCTTCTTCAATTGCATTAGGTTCAAACGGTAAATTATCAAATGTTTCTTCTTCAATTGCATTAGGTTCAAATGGTAAATTATCAAATGTTTCTTATTCAATTGCATTAGGTGCATTATATTCATTTGGTAAATCAAATTGAGATGTTGAGGTTGACATACCTTCTTCTCCCATTTTTCTTATGCCACATAATTTCTTCATACGTTGCCTTTGTCTTTCCTTTTGAGCCTCTCATTGTTCCATCGTTCCTCACTTGTTCTTTCCCATGGTTGAGATCGGTTGACCTAAATAGAATCATATTACATATATATGTAAAGAAAAGTTCATAAATAAACAAATAACCATAAATATGTATCTTATCACTATTTTTTGGAATCAAACTATTAAACAATCACAATTCAATCATTTGAAACCATGCAAAAACAAAAAACTACTAAAAACAACAATTCAATGATTTGAAATCATGCAAAAACAAAAAATTCACTTACTTTTATGTATACAATAGTGATAGAAGTGCAGAAATAGTTCCAGTGTGGCCTTCAACAACCTCAAAAACTTCTTTTGAGGTTGTTGAGGCTCTTGGGCAACTAAAACTATGTCCATCAACTGCATACGCGCTACATTGATAATCGCATACGTGCTGTTAGACCATAAAATGTTGACAAGCCCAATGGTATTCTTTTTTCCCATTTTAGGTTGATAACTAGCACGTACATGCTACTAAGCCTAAAAAATTTTATCGAAAGGTATCGAATAATGGGAATAGTACCCTATACATGCTTATGAGTAATAAGTACCGCGTACACGCTACTAAGCCTTAAAAAAGTTATGGTAGGGCAAGGAACTAATAGTTTTAGTACCTCGTACGTGCTCTTGAGAGAGGTAGAGGGAGGGAGAGAGACAGAGAGAGAGAGAAGAGGGGAGGTGGGAGAGAAGAAGGGGTATGGAGGAAGGGAGAGGGAGAGAGAGAGGGAGAGAAGACGGGGGAGGGAGAGAGAGAGAGGGAGAGAAGGAAGGAGAGAGAGAGAGAGAGAGAGAGAGAGAGAGAGAGAGAGAGAGAGAGAGAGAGAGAGAGAAGAGGAGGGTGGGAGAGGGAGAGAGATGGAGAGGAAAGGGGAGAGGGAGAGAGAGGGAGAGAACATGGGGGAAGGGGGAAGTAGAGGGAAGGAGGGAGTGGGAGAGAGAGAGAGAGAGAAGAGGGGGGGTGGGAGAGAGAGAGAGAGAGAGAGAGAGAAGAGGGGGGGTGGGAGAGGGAGAGAGAGGGAGAGGAGAGGGAGAGGGAGAAAGAGGGAGAGGGGAGAGGGAGAGGGAGAGAGAGGGAGAGAGGGAGAGAACATGGGGGAAAGGGAGAGGTAGAGGGAGGGAGAGAGGGAGAGAAGAGGGGGGAGGGAAGGTAGAGAGAGGGAAGGAGGGAGAGGGAGAGAGAGAGAGAGAGGGGGGGGGAGGGAGAGGGAGAGCGAGAGAGGGAGAGGGAAAGAGGAGGGGTCTTAAGGGGTCATAGGATACCATATGACTCTTAGGAAACAATACAACCTCTAATGACACCTAAGGGAGAGAACATGGGGGAAAGGGAGAGGTAGAGGGAAAGAGGGAGAGGGAGAGAGAGAGAGAGAGAGAGAGGGGGGGGGGAGAGTAGGGGGGAGGGAAAGAGGAGGGGCCTTAAGGGGTCACAGAATACCATATGACCTCTTAGGAAACAATACGACCTCTAATGACCTCTAATGATGCCTCTAATTTCTTTAGGTGACAGGCATTGTGTAACGACATGAGAACTCTCGCATACCCACCACTATCATTCTACAGGACATCATTTGTGTTACTCTCCCTCTTTCTCTTCCTACCTCTTGTTTTCTTCTGAGAAACATTTTGCAAGAAGAGAGAGAGGGAGAGAGAGGGAGAGAGGTAGAGAGAGGGAGAGAGGTAGAGGAAGGGAGAGAGGTAGAGGGAGGGAGAGGGAGAGAGAAGAGGGGGGCTAGGAGAGAAGAAGGGGTATGGAGAGAGAGAGAGAGAGAGAGAGAGAGAGAGAGAGAGAGAGAGAGAGAGAGAGAGGAGAGGGCAAGAGTAGGGGGAAGGAAAGAGGAAGGGTCTTAAGGGGTCACAAGATACCATATGACCTCTTAGGAAACAATATGACCTCTAATGACACCTAAGGGAGAGAACATGGGGGAAGGGAGAGGTAGAGAGAAAGAGGGAGAGGGAGAGAGAGAGAGAGAGAGAAGGGGGGGGGTGAGTAGGGGGGAGGGAAAGAGGAGGGGCCTGAAGGGGTCATAGGATACCATATGACCTCTTAGGAAACAATACGACCTCTAATGACCTCTAATGATGCCTCTAATTTCTTTAGGTGATAGGCATTGTGTAACAACATGGGAACTCTTGCATACCCACCACTATCATTCTACAGGACATCATTTGTGTTACTCTCCCTCTTTCTCTTCCTACCTCTTGTTTTCTTTTGAAAAACATATTGCAGGTAGAGAGAGAGGGAGAGAGAGGGAGAGAGGTAGAGGAAGGGAGAGAGGTAGAGCGAGGGAGAGGGAGAGAGAAGAGGGGGGCTGGGAGAGAAGAAGGGGTATTGAGGAAGGGAGATGGAGAGATGGAGAGAGAGAGAGAGAGAGGGAGAGAGAGAGAGGGAGGGAGAGGGGGAGAGGGGGAGAGTAGGGGGGAGGGAAAGAGGAAGGGTCTTAAGGGGTCATAGAATACCATATGACCTCTTAGGAAACAATACGACCTCTAATGACACCTAAGGGGTCATATGGTGGGCTAATAAAATGATATATTAAATTTAAAGTTATGAATAGAACATCATGCAATGAGACTCCAAGAGAACAAACAATGAGGCTTCACTAAAAATCAAGTGTAAGAGCTTGACCTAACCCTAAGACTACTGCCTAAGTTCTAAAACATATGATGCTATTAAATTTGCAAGGTTATAAGATTGATCTCGATTGTGACTATAGGAATTACACACTTGATTTCTTTCATGGGTATGTACCATTCGAGGTTGTTTGAGAAGTGATGATCATCATATACTACCACTACCATGCATAAAACAAACTTTAATTTCTTTAGGTGATAGGCATTGTGTAACAACATGGGAACTCTCGCATACCCACCACTATCATTCTACAAGACATCATCTGTGTTACTCTCCCTCTTTCTCTTCCTACCTGTTGTTTTCTTCTGAAAAACATATTGCAAGTAGAGAGAGAGGGAGAGATAGGGAGAGAGAGAGACGTGGGAGGGAAGGTAGAGAGAGGGAGAGAGGTAGAGGGAGGGAGAGGGAGAGAGAAGAGGTGGGATGGGAGAGAAGAAGGGGTATGGAGGAAGGGAGATGGAGAGAGAGAGAGGGAGAGAGAGAGAGAAAGATATAGAATTGCAGAGTAATGGTGATGATTGCGATGGCTTTGGTTACTGGTTAAATATTTTGAAACAAGCCGGGTCATCACCCATGCTATTGTAGGTCTCTCTGCTTCAATTGCGGCCCTTACAAATGGAGTGGTTATTTAATTTTCAGGCTGCTTGTTTTCCCATTAAAGGAGTGGCAGGGGAAATCAGTACAAATTGAATCAACAATTATAATTTATTTACCTTTGTTTCTTTAACTAGTCTTTCCTGAATCCCAATAAATGGTGAACTGATCTTCTTCGTTTCCATAAATGTGTGATTGACCAATTCAATCTATCCAGCGTAATTTAAAAAATTGCATACTCAATTGTAAGATCATATGTTGTAATTTAGTTTATTTTGTTTAGTGCTTAGTGCACAATCCTTTTAACAGTGTTTGTATTTTTTTATTTGCATTGAAGTTAGTGCTTCTATGATATATTTTTCACGTGCAATGTATCGTCATAGTCTGGCAATTTGCAGAAAAAAAGTAAAGACGTATGGGACAAGGGTTTTTTTTTTTTTTTTATAAATTGAAAGACAATAATTGTTTTGTTTCATTGTATGATAATGAGTATATGGAATAAGCTATTAATTTATCTTGAGATTAAGAGTATGTCGAGTTGTTTATTACCGTGGTTGAAGCATTAGCGACAAAATTTTGAAGCGTTTCATTTGGTGGATAAGTATATATTTTTTAATTGAACAGTTAAAGTCTTTCTTTCTTTTTTCTACTAACAGTATTAGATTTTATTCTTCAAATAATAGGGTGGATGGTTGTGATTGTTTGAAATGAACATAGATAGTTTGATAATAGTGGATGGTCAGAAGACTAATTATGTTTTGAATTGTCTTCGGTAATTTTTTTTATTTTTTATTTTTTTACTTATATATTTTTCAATGGATAAACATGGTTGATTTGTTTTAAATTTTGACAAGAAGGATGTAATGGGCAAGAATGAAAGAAAAGGTATATAGAAATGCATAGCTTCATAGATGGTTGTGACAAAGTTTTTCTTCTATACAAATTGGAAAATGATGATGGTTATTTTTAATTTTTTTTTTGGGAAGCCCATACGTTGTATAGCAAAGAGTATATTGCATGTCATGTTAATCAATCTTTACCTCAAGACTTTATTGGGCTGCTTATTACCATATTCATAGTACAAAGAAGAAAACATTAAAGGTTTGTGCTTGTTGGATAGATACATATATTTGAAATGAAACTATGTACTTTGACGATAGAATATATTTGGAAGACCATTGCAAATTTTCTTTTGTTATTACTTTATATTTTTACAGTGAACAAATTGGAAAGTGATTAAATTTTGTATAAGTGATTCTTTACATATATGAAACAGTATTTATGGTATTGGCAGATATGATATATATAGCAAAGAGGACAAAGATTTTATTACGTAAAGAACTTATAATAATAGATTTTATTTACATTCAATTTAAATATCATACTTCAACTTATCATAAGCACTAATAAAATCGATTATTATTTATATATAATTTAAAAATCAAATTTGAAATAATGATTTAATTGGTGGATGGAACCATTTGTTTGAAACAAACATAGTCACTTTGCTAAGGGAGATAGCTAGAAAGACAAACTTGCTTTTGAACCTTTTTTAGTTATTTCTTTTAAGGTTATCTTTAATCATCCATTCTTGAATGAATTAAAATGCTCACTTTTGTTCAGGAGATATGTTATTATTTATCTATATGTTGGATGTAGAAGCCTGATTTTTTTGTTCAAGCGATGATACAAATAGATGTTAATATTGCAAAAGTTGTATGTGCAGTGGATATTATTGAATATTTTTTATCTTTTGTAAATTTTGAAGCAAACTCTGGGAGCTCAAAATAGAGGTTTCTTTCATTAACTTTTTAATTTCTTTTTATGTGTTGCATAGAGCAAGCCATGCCATATTAGTTAAGAGATTTTAAGGAAAGTAAAGGCGGGAAAATAAATTATAATATTTTTTGTAAGAGATATGACTGTTTTAGATAAATGCTTGAATTTTTTTTTTAAATGTCGATTAAAATGTCTGATTTGAGTTTTGCACATGGACAAGAAGTAACACATAGTATTAGAAAATTATGTATATATGAAAATGTGAATATGTGTTAACCTTACTACTTAATATGTTGAATGAGCATAATATTTATATGAAATTAAAGTAAGTTGAAACATAAAAATTTGTATTTGGAAAAGAAAAAGAAAAGAAAGATCTGAACAATGAGGCCATTATAGAAGTTGGTTATAAAAATGTGGCATCATAAATAGAGAAATTTGATTCCTATTTAGTAGTGAAACATTTGAGAGATTGAAAGCAAGCTAAATTAATAATAGCTTCTGTACTTGCATAGAGAGAAATAGTGTCTTAAAATGAAAATCATTTTAAATTAATACTTAACACAGTAGATTGGAATATGGGAAAAAGTATAATAACTTAACATGGTTAATCATGACACAAAGTATTTCATAATTTATTCTAGGGAAACACAAGAGAATCTAAATTGTACTATTTAAATAACCAAAATTTAGGGGACTGGTTAATTTGTTGATGTCAATATACAGTTTGAAGTGAAATATCGGTGACTATTGTAACACTTAGCAACATTTTTCTTTTGTTGATGTATCTTGTATAGCGTGTTTGCGAAAGTGGTGATGTTGTATATAAGGATTGAATATTGCTTTTGTAGAATAGCAACCTGAACAACAAACAAGCATTCAAAATCAACAATTAGAATTCAATAAACAAATAGTGTATTGAATGGAGACAACACATGTAAGTGAAATTCAATTGTGTGAAAATTCATGTTGGCTTCTTGTGCGAGAATTTGTGATGGTCTAAAGATGATAGAGCCATGTTATGGTTGTTGCAATGTAACATTGTACCTGTATTTTAGGGAATAGTTAATTTATACATGCTGAATGAAATGCAAAAGAGAGAACTAAGAAAAGGGAACATAGGTATTGAAAAGGAGACAACAATAAAAGGAAATGAAAGGTTATTAAATTGTATGTGAGAAATTGAATTTGTAAACACAATAGTATTCTTGGGAAACTGAAAAGGCTATATTGTATAATCAACATATCAAGATTGTTTCTGGAGGAAGAGTAATAGATGCAACCTGGAATCATGCAAATGCTTAAGTTAGCAACATGGATGGCTATTTAGGCATATGAATTTATAGAAGTAAAAGTGATTTGGAGCAGATTAACTAAATTTTGTGTATTTGGTGTGTGCATATATACATTAATTACTAAAGTTGACATAGCATGAGAGAAGGAGGAACTATGGTACTTGAAATATGTAAGAGGCGACCAATTTATCAATGTGTGCATAACAAGTATGTACCAACAACAACAATGGAGAACACAAAATATCATAGAACCAAGGTAGTGAGAGGTACTCAGAACATTAAATTTAAGTATCGGTAAGTGAAAAAGTGAAAAAGGAAGTGTATGAAGCAAGAAAGAGACCAATGTTTACCTAGTGTTTTAGACACCCTTGAATAGGATACAATCAAGAGAAGAGATTTTTAGTATAACAAAAGAACCAATTAATAATATTCTGAAGTATATGAGCATATATAAATAAGAGTAAACCATTACTATTTAAACAAAATTATGTTACCTATTAGAGGAGTATGTGGATAAATTTAATTGCTAACTTGAGAACCATCATGGGATGCAACTATTACAAGTATGACACTATCAATAGTTGCCTATATTATACAATTTTAATATGATGAGAATCATAATGTAAAGTAAGTAGAAATCAAATTTGAACTGTAGATATAAAAGCAATTTAAGAAAACCTTACTAAAACTCAAAGATAAGTCTCAGTCGTAATATAATGTAGCTTAGAAAGAGCTATGGTTGTGGTGTATGAAGAATTTGTGCAAATTAGCTATGAAGGGACAACATCTAATTGTAGGAAAAATTATAAAATACTCACGTCAATACAATTTTTTGTAAATAGGGTGAAAGAATATAAAATTTGAAAGCCGTGAATGAAAGAAACCAAATTGATATTACAAACTATGAGAAATACTTGTAGGAAGCCATAATGTAATGTGTGTGTATAAGTTAAGTAGATACCTATCGGATGTTGTGGTTGTCATCTAATTTTTCTGATATGAATGGAGAATGGACATATAATGATATACATAGATGAAAGATAAAATTGTGGGAAGGATACACAAAAGTTACATGCCTACAAGTGGAAATGGCAATCCAGAAGTTAAGGCAAGGAAATATTGCAACATAAACAGGAATTTAATTAATTTTAAAATTTTGTAACATAAATTGGCTATTGAATTCATTAAATGGAGGAAAAGTCAATCAGAACTTACAAACATGGAAACTATTTGATTTTCAAGGAACGGTTGATCTTGAAGGAAATTGTCATTGTAATAGTACAAAAAAGTATGTTGTTATTGAGGGCAGTTTCTTGCCAATATTGGTGGGATTTGAATGTATTAACTGAAACAAACCAAATATAAATCCTGAAGTGTGTAAAAGGTATGGAAGAATATAATGGAACACATATGCGTAAGTTAAGAGAATACCTATGTCGAATGAAGAAAATATAATGATATGTGTGAGATTAACAAAAAAATTTGAGAGCATATGCGTGCACATATAGACACACACACACACACATAACATAATGTTAATTGTTTGTATGCATAAGAATAGAAAATACCTATAAGAGGTTAAGGTTTCATCGAGATATTTACTGTGGTTTGTTGGATATGCACTAATCATGGAAATAAAGTAATATGGGAGTAGATTGTTGGCAACAATGCAGCAAATTGAGAGGGAGGGGTGAATCATTTTTCTCACAAACTCTGCACAAATCAAACTTAAATTTAGATATGATAATAAACAGTAAAAGCATTAATCAACACCACATCAATAACACCAATATTTTTGACATGGAAAACTTGGTTAAGGGAAAAACCACGGTGGTAACCTATCCATAATGAGATAATACCCTATTAGGAGTAAGTGTAAATATTACAATGGGGTATGCACATGCATTCAAGCACACTGTGTAGAGCTCACTGCTCAAATCACAAAAAAGGAAGGTCTACAACCTTGGGGAAGGCTCACTTTCTTACAAAAAGATTTGGATTACATCTAGAGGATCATGAACTGATGAAATAGCATCATCTCATGCCTAGTTATAGTTCTGGTTAAGCACATATACTCAAACTCTTCTCTTCCACACTTCTTCACATTTCTTCGCACTTCTCCTCTACAACTGAAAGATCAAATCAATATTCGCACATGCAAATACCTAGCAAAAATATCCAGAATATAAAAATTATATATATTATACAAATCATCAACCTATGTTTCAAAGTCGGCTAAACCCTCAACACAAATTACAAAATAATAACCTCACATGCAATAATATCACTTGTGAACTAAATCAATGTCGGCTAAGACATAGTTTGGACTTAGACCAATACCGCAAATATTTAACACCTCCAATAATTACACCTCGAATATTCACAACTCACTACAACCACCAACAATGTCGCATAACACAAAGAACACCACCAAATCAACAAAATAATCAATACTGCGTACAATGATCAATGTAGACCATCAACATGGATAGAACATGATCTAGAAACATCCACAAGCAACGTGAGTCACCACAACATTACCAATTATTAGACTCTTCATCATCATTATACCAAATTTCAAAAATACCAACCAAACTGACTATCAAACTAAAAAATTAACTTGCGAAATTACAAATTAGGAACCATCTGAATTGAGGACACGTATGAATTGTCCCAAACACTCTGTCAAATCTGAAAACCAAGATATAATAATTTAGGAGCAATGCGGAGCACAATCTAGAATACCAAATAACATGAACTGTTAGAGTAAAGTAATTAATTAACTTTGCTCTCCTCTTAAGATTTCTCTTTATGCATACATTAGTCATTTAATAATTAATATTTAATTATTAAATGCTCACACCTTAGGGTTAGGTTTTCCTTTTGGTGTTGATCTCCTTTATAAGGATTGATCTCTTGTATTATTCATATTCTTGATTCATTTTTTCTCTGATAATACATCTTTTCTCTTTGTCAGAGCCAAAACCCTTGTATTCGTTCTCTCTCTTTCTCTGTGACAGGTTTCTTCCATGCAGGTTTCTTTTGGGTTCTGTGGATTTGTATTTCTCAAATCCTACATGGTATCAAAGCCAGATCTGTTGTAGCTTGTTCAGACTTTTGAAAGATTTTGAGATCCAGGTTTTGGTTACATTAGATATGTGTTTGTCTTCTGTTTTTTATTTTGGAATAGGGGGTATTTTTTTCGGTTCACTTTGAGCCCAAACGGACCTCACTGTTGAGCTCGTAGCACCCAAAAACCCCTATTTCCATATAAAATTCGTCCGATTTGGACACAGTTGCACCAGGAGGCAATTTTTTTTTGCCCTAAGGCCGTACGGCCCTAGGGCACGAAAAACGAGGCAAAAATTTAAAAAAATAAAAAAAATATAACAACCATAGTTTTTTAAAGAAAATCGGGCGTAGCCAGTGAAACCGCCGCGTCGCCGCCAAGCAGCCCGGCGGCCACCCTGCGGCCACCGCCGCCAACGGTAACCCGCCCATGCGTCGCCCCGCGCCCACCCACTACCTACGCACCGCCAGCCACCCGCCCGCAGCCCGCGCTCCGCCCCCGCGCTGCCCTCCGCCAAGTCTTTTTCTTTGATTTTTCCATTTTGCAGTGTTTTTTGCCAGTCAAAGTTAGAACAAGTTTTTTGCACTCCACGAGCCATATCTTTTGCATACGGACTCCATTTTTTTGCAAGCAAATAGGCATCGGAAAGGTGGTTTTGTGCTCTTTCCAGATCTACAGTCTATTTCATCAGAAAATTCTTCAGGTGCTCCAAATTTTGTCTCAACCCGTTATTGCTTTCTATCATTTTCTAGCTTTCAGTTTGTACTGGGGATTAGTTTTTTGCATTGTGGGGGGGTGTTTTCTCTTGCTTTCTATTATTTACATCAGAAAACCAGAATTTACAAACACCAATACAAAAAAAATCAAACCCCCTTCTGCATCTTCTGTCTAGTTCTAAAAGACCACTTAATAATAATTAAAAATTTAGAGCAGTTGAGGCACAATTCACAGGATGGCAGACAGACCTATTGAATCTCTCACACCGCATAATTACCACACTTGGAAGGGTTGCATGATGACTCTTCTCTAGTCAAAAGGGTTATGGTCCTGTTTGGATGAGGTTTAGCCTCAGTTGACATGTCCTTTCGAGATTATGTAGCATAGGAACAATATCGACCAGGCTATGGGATTGATGGCTTTACACATTTTCGACAGTCTCCAGTTTCATCTTGAGGGTTGTATCACTCCTCGAGCCATTTGGACCAAGTTTGAGGGACTTTTTGGTACTGTCAACGAGTTCAGAGCTTTGCAACTTGAGGCAGAGTTAACTTCCTTGGTACCTGATTCATTTCCTTCTATTGAGGACTTTTTGATGAAGTTCAAACAACAAAGATCTATCTTGCAAGGCTGTGGTAAGACTAAGACTGATACAAAGTGCATTTTCCTGATTCTCTCCAAGCTTCGGGGTCCATTTCAGATCTTCTCTTCTACCTTCTATTCCACCATGGATGCCTTGGGTGCTCGCCATGTCATGCCTTCTTTTGAGATCTTTTGTGATCATTTGACTCGTGAGCAAGCTAAGCTTAAGCAGTTGGATTCCCTTTCAGGTTCACAGAACCAAGCATTGGTAGCCCAGTCCTCCAAAGGAAAATAGAAGCAGAAACCAAAGCCTAAGAAAGATTCAGAGGATAGTGAGAATACCTCCAAGCCACCACCTAAGTTTGATTCAAAACCATAGTCCAATTCTAAACAGGGCAAATCTTCAAAGTCTGGTGAGTCTTCCTCCAAGACTAAGAAGAAATCAGGTGATCCTTGCAGTTTTTGTGACAAGGAAGGACATCCCATTTCCAGGTGTTGGAAATGTTTAGAGGCTTTGGAGGAAGCCATGCAGCAACATAATATCAGTGCACCACAGCCTCCTTCATAGCCCACAGGGAAAGGTCATGCTCTTTCTGCATGAGCAATGTCCTCCGCATCCACTTGGATACTAGATTCTGGTGCTTCTCACCATATGACACACACAGAGGACTTGGTCACCGCTCTTGCCCCTACCGGCACTACACATATTGCAGTTGGTGACTCAGCACAAATTTTTGTTCAGGGTTCTGGTACTGTTTCATTAGATGGTGGTTGTCTTTAGGATGTGCTTTTGGTTCCTGACATTTCGACAAATCTTCTATCCGTTTATCAGATTTGCCACTCTGGCTCTGGTAAGACAGTTGAGTTCTCCCCTCATGATGTGGTTATTCAAGATCTTCATGATCCTAACTTGGTTGTGGCTACTGGGAGTGTGGATTCTGCATCTCACTTATATAGTTTTGATGGCTTTGAGAGTTCAGACACTGTTGGTTCCTCTCTTATAGCACATGCAGATTTAGTGAGCATGCTTTGGCATGAGCATTTTGGTCATGTCAATTACAGATATCTACAGCAAATGAGTACACAGGAACTTGTGATTGGGCTTCCACAGATTTCTTGTACAGATGGTGTATGTCGTGGTTGTGTCCTTGGCAAACATCATCAAGATCCTTTTCCTAAGGGTCGAGCCTCTCATGCTAGGGCAGCCCTAGAGTTGGAACACCGTGATCTTATATCCTTTCCAACTCCTTTTTCAGGGGCCCGTTATGTACTCACTTTTATTGATGACTTCTCCAGACATACATGGGTGTACTTTCTTAAGTACAAGTCTGATGTCTTTGACTCTTTTAGGAAGTTTAAGACATTTGTGGAGAAGCAATCTGGACTTTCTATCAGGAGGATACACACAGATAATGGGGGGGAGTATGTAAATCAGGCTTTCAAAGATTTTTGCACTAAGCATGGTTTACAGCATCAGTTTATAGTTCCTTATACCCCTCAATAGAATGGTGTTGCTGAGAGAAAGAACAGAACCTTACGGGAGATGGCAAATTGTATGATACAGTCTCGAGCTATGAGTTCTTCATTTTGGGCTAAGGCAGTCAATTGTGCCAATTATATTCAGAATCGGATGCCCCATAAGGCATTACGACATATGACTCCTGAGGAGGCTTGGACCCATGTCAAGCCTGATGTTTCTACATTTCGAGTTTTTGGTAGTGAGGCTTGGGCATTTATTCCTGATGCTCAGTGGATAGCCATGGAGAGGAAGAGCCGACCACTCATATTTGTCGGCTACTGTGAGGATGTTAAGGCATACAGGTTGTTTGATCTTGATTCCAGAGAGGTCTTGTTTCGGCTGGATGTCTAGTTTGATGAGTGCTATCCTCAGATGGATTCTCCATCACCAACTTCTCCCTCATTGTCTACTCCTTCCTCTTCATCTCTTGAGGATTACTTATCTCTTGAGGATGATGTAGATCATGATCCACCATCTCCACCACCACGAGTTGCTTCGTCTTTGCCAAAGTGGGCCCGTGATACTGTTGATGTAGCTGGTTCTTTGGCAAGTGATCCTTTAGATACTCATCACACTTGTGCTCAGACATCTGGTTCTAGTCTTTTAAGTCATACCCTTTCAGATGATCCTCAAAAGTTTTCAGAGGCGACAGGACACCCAGAGTGGGATAGGGCCATGGATGAGGAGTATTCTTCTTTGATGAAGAATCATACTTGGGATCTTTGTCCTCTTCCTAAGGGAAGAAAGTTGGTTTGGTGCAAGTGGGTGTATCGTACCAAGTATGCTGCAGATGGTTCTATTGATAAGTATAAGGCCCGTCTTGTTGCGAAGGGGTTTTCTCTGGTAGAGGGTATTGACTACTCTGAGACCTTTGCTCCTGTCACCAAGATGAATTCTATACGCCTGGTACTTTCACTTGCAGCTTCACAGGGATGGACAGTGTTTCAGATGGATGTGAAGAGTGTCTTCTTGCATGGAGACCTACATGAGGAGATCTATATGGAGCAGCCTCAGGGTTTTGTGTAGGACACTTCTTTGGTTTGCAGACTTTGTCGTTCATTGTATGGTCTCAAATAAGCCCCCAGGGCTTGGTATGAGAAGATGGACTCCTTCTTGCTTTCCTCACACTTCACACGCTGTCATTCTAATCACACAGTCTATATTCAGCATCAGGAGGGTGATCTTTTGATTCTAGTGCTATATGTAGATGATCTCATCATTACAGGTAGCTCATCCTCCATGATTCAGAGTGTTCAAAGAGCTTTGATGGAGCAGTTTGAGATGACAGATCTTGGTCTCTTGCACTTCTTTCTGGGTCTACAAGTTATTCAGTCTTCGGATGGGATTTCCATTTTTCATGAGAAGTATGATCTTGATATGCTTCAGCGATTTGGCATGCCTGATTGCAAGTCTGCCCCCACTCCATTTCAGTCAGGTGTTGTTTTGTCTTCCACTTGCTCTACTCCTTCAGTAGACCTCACTTTATATAGGCAGTTGGTTGGCAATCTGTTGTACCTGACACATTCTCATCCTGATCTTTCCTTTGTCGTTGGCCTTGTCTCTCGGTTCTCCCATGATCCTCATGAGAGCCATTGGCAAGCAGCCAAACGTATTTTGAGATATATTCGGGGCACCACACATTATGGCATTCACTACTCTTCAGGATCCCCTCACATCATTAGCTTCACTGACTCTGATTGGGTTGGTGATGTCAATGATCGGAAGTCTACTTCTGGTTTCATTTTTTGCCTTGGTTCTGGTCCTATTACATGGTCTTGCAAGAAGCAGTCTGCTATTGCATTATCATCTACAGAGGCTGAGTACCGAACAGCAGTGTTAGCCAGTCAGGAGGTTTTATGGCTTCGGCAGTCGATGACAGAGTTTGGGTTTCCTCGAGATTGTCCCACTATTCTTTGGTGTGACAACCAGAGTGCCATTCACATTTCTCGCAACCCAGTGGAGCATCAACGGACAAAGCATATTGAAATCCACATGCACTTCATCAGGCAGTTGATTTAGGATGGTTCTCTCATCTTGGAGTACATTCCTATAGAGGAGCAGGTTGCTGGCATCTTCACTAAACCTTTGGCATCTCCGCGCTATCTTCAGTTGCGCTCACTGCTTGGGGTGAAGGAAGTTGTCCTTGGGGGTTCTTAGTGAGGCCTTCCTTCCTTCATGATTTCTTTTCAGCATGATTCTTTATCTCTTTTTGGAGAGGAGTTTTTTCCCATTGGGTTTTCTCCTTTACTCCACTTTATAGAGATTTTCTTGTATTCGGGTACCTGATCAGGCCTTGTTGCCGGGACCCTCTTTTGCATTGTAGTTCCTTTTCTTTCTTCTGCATTGTTTTTAGTTGCATTGTATCTCATCTTAAGGGGGGGTGTTAGAGTAAAGTAATTAATTAACTTTGCTCTTTTCTTAAGATTTATCTTTATGCATACATTAGTCATTTAATAATTAATATTTAATTATTAAATGCTCACATCTTAGGGTTAGGTTTTCCTTTTGGTGTTGATCTCCTTTATAAGGATTGATCTCTTGTATTATTCATATTCTTGATTCATTTTTTCTCTGATAATACATCTTTTCTCTTTGTCAGAGCCAAAACCCTTGTATTCGTTCTCTCTCTTTCTCTGTGACAGGTTTCTTGCATGCAGGTTTCTTTTGGGTTCTGTGGATTTGTATTTCTCAAATCCTACACGAACAACTGAATATCAACCATAATACTAGATCTCTCAACTCAATCAAATCATCATGTGAACCTCAAAAACTTCTACTGAATCAACTAGAGATAAGTATCTCTAAACCCATTAAATTGTAATAGCTCAACTGCAACACACTGACCAAACCAACTCATTCAATCTAATTGCAACACTGGAATACACAGAAGAATATTTTGACATCAATGACAACACATCATTCCAGCAAACTTCTTAGAAATATCCAAAAATCTCCCCCTTTGGCATTGATGGCAATATATGGATGTGAAAAACAATAAATGCAAAGAAATAAAACAACAACCAACAATCTTCTCATAACTCACAAAAATCTCCCCTTGAGATCAGCACAGGATATAACATTTTTTCTCATGCTTCTCTCCCCCATAAGGTTTTTCACATGCTTCTCTCCCCCTTTGACGTCAATGCAAAAGGAACATACAACATATTATTCTCTCACATTGCAAGATAGTCTCTCCCCCTTAGGATAAGCACACAAATCTGAACAAGTGAGCCACACACTGACTACTCCCCCTGAGTAGCAACCTCACTCATCAATTTGGATCACAAGATATCTCTGTTAATTCCATTGAACTGATGCAACTCTATGCATCTTAGTTCTCATCAGTAGGGGCAATCACCCCTAGCTTCTCTTTGAGATACTCAAAGGTATCTTTAGGGAAAGGCTTCCTAAAGATATTTGCAATCTATTCCTTTGTAGAGACATACTCTATTATGACTTCCTTCTCATTCACCTTCTTTCTCAAGAAATGAAACTTGATTGATATATGCTTAGTCTTTGAATGCAACACCAGATTCTTAGAAATATTCATAGCACTTGAACTGTCATAGTATATAGCAATAGGCTCATCAAAAATAACTCTGATATCCTTTAACATCTGCTTCATCCAAATTACCCAGGTACAATTGCTAGCAGCAGTAATGTATTCAACTTCTATAGTACACAAAAATATAAAATTTTGCTTCTTACTCATCCATGAAACCAATCTCTTACCCAAGAAAAATGCACCACCACTAGTACTCTTTTTTTCATCAACATCACCTACCCAATCAGCATCATTAAAAGTACTCAAAGTGAAATCTTCATCTCTAGGACACCACAAACTAGAATCAATTGTCCCTTTCTAATATCTGAAAATTCTTTTCACAACAACAACATGAGATTCCTTAGGATCAGCTTGAAACCTAGCAAAAAGACACACAACATTCATAATATCTTGTCTAGTTTGAGTCGAATACAACAAATGGGTATATCCAGGATCATGGTGTGACAAAACAGGCCCTTAAGTGGCAATGAAATTTCAGAAAATCAAAGTTATGCAACTTGACATGAAAATTTGAATAAGTTGTGAACATTATTTTTAAAATATGTAAGAAGAGAATCTATAGAAAATTGAATTTAGTTTCTAAGCTACTAGTTTTTTTTTAGAAAAAAAAAATCCTATTTAATGAAAATTTCAAATTTCAATGCAGTGGTACTCAAATTTCAAGAAAAAGATAAGAAGTAGACGTATGTCTGACCACCCTAATCACAATCAAATCATAATATTTTTTTATGATATTTATAATATAATTATTAGACTCATGTTCGGATGTGATACATATTTTTTTATAATTATTTATAAAGTAAATAATTATTTATGAATTTTTTACTACAACTTTTCATAAATTCAGAAACTCCTACATCTAACCACCTTAACTTGGTCAAAACCTTATGAAATTTAATTTTTAAATTTTTTTCCCTATAGTAGACAAAGCATATGATGTGAGGCATGTTTCAAATTCAAAAATGTTATAGCATTTGAAAGTTATGAGTGTTTTTCAATCAGTCTATCAATCAAGACTATTGTCAGAATTCAATTAGAAAATAAATAATAATTATTTATTAAAGTCGAAATAAGACAAGCCTTATATTGTTGGAAATATGAGAATATCCTTTAAAAACCCTTATCGTTTTATCAATTTTGGCTACAAAAAAAGTTGTTAGCCACTACTGTAAAGTCTGGAAAATCAAGGAATACAAAAAAACATGTTTTTTTGGTTGACTTTCCAGGCTTGTCACTTCCAAGCCAAATCCCAAAGCATTCCCAAGCCAAAATTTGAAATTTGAAAATTGTACAACAAAAATCAGATATCCAATTTTAATAAGTAAATTCACTAACTAAATTTTCACATAATTAATGTATTGTTTATTAATATATTAATATATAATAATTTAATATATTAATTTATAAATAAATTAGTATATGATATTAGGGAGAGGGAGACGAAGAGGGGGGAGTGGGGGGAGAGAGAGAGAGAGATTAGGGGAGAGAGAGAGAGGGGATCATATTGTGTCCTATTACCCCTTAGGACACCATATGACCCCTAACAACACAATTTAGTGTCTTAAGGGGTCATATGGTGTCCTCGAGGGTCATATTGTGTCCTACGGCCCCTTAAGACACCATATGACCCCTTAAGACACCAAATTGTGTTGTTATGGGTCATATGGTGTCCTAAGGGGTCATGGGACACCATATGACCACTAAGGGTAGCATACGACCCTTTATGACACCATATGGTGTTGTTAGGGGTCATATGGTGTCCTAAGGGGTCATATTGTGTCCTACGACCCCTTAGGACACCATATGACACCTTCCGACACCATATTGGGTCGTTATGGGTCCTATGGTGTCCTAAGGGGTAATATTGTGCCCTATGACCCCTTAGGATACCATATGACCCCTTAAGAGGCCATAATGGGTCGTTATGGGTCCTATAGTGTCCTAAGGGGTCATATTGTGTCCTCTGACCCCTTAGGACACTATATGACCCCTTAAGACACCAAATTATGTCGTTATGGGTCATATTGTGTCTTAATGGGTCATATTATGTCATATGACCCCTTTAAGACACCATATGACCCCTTAGGACACAATATGACCCTTTACGACTCTATATGGTACCGTTATGGGTCAGATAACCTCTTATGATAGCATATGGTGTCGTTAGGGGTCCTATGGTGACTTAAGGGGTCGTATTGTGTCCTACGACCCCTTACGACACCATATGACCCCTTAAGACACTATATTGGGTCATTATGGGTCCTATGGTTTCCTAAGGGGTCATATTGTGTCCTGTGATCCCTTAGAACACCATATGACCCCTTAAGACACCAAATTGTGTTGTTATTGGTTATATTAAGTCCTAAGGGGTCACAGGACACCATATGACCCCTAAGGACAACATACGACCCCTTATGACAACATATTTGGTTGTTGTGGGTCCTATGGTGTCCTAAGGGGTCATATTGTGTCCTACGACCCCTTTGGACACCATATGATTCCTTAAGACACCAAATTCTATCGTTATAGGTCATATGGTGTCCTAAGGGGTCATGGGACACCATATGACCCCTAAGGACAAAATACAACCCCTTATGACACCATATGGTTTCGTTAGGGGTCATATGGTTTCCTAAGGGGTCATATTGTGTCCTACAAACCCTTAGGGTACCATATGACCCCGTACAACACCATATTGGGTCTTTATGGGTTCTATGATGTCCTAAGGGGTCATATTGTGTCCTACGACCCCTTAGGACACCATATGACCCCTTAAGATACCAAGTTGTGTAATTATGGGTCATATGGTGTCCTAAGGGGTCATGAGACACCATATGACCCCTAAGGACAACATACGACCCCTTACGACACCATATGGTGTTGTTAGGGGTAATATGGTGCCCTAAGGGGTCATATTATGTCCTACAACCCCTTAGGAAACCATATGACCCCTTATGACACCATATTGGGTCTTTATGGGTCCTATGGTGTCCTAAGGGGTCATATTATATACTACAACTGCTTAGGACACCATATGACCCCTTAAGACACCATACTGGGTCGTTATGGGTCCTATGGTGTCCTATGAGGTCATATTGTATCCTACAACCCCTTCGAACACCATATGACCACTTCAGATACCAAATTATGTCGTTATGGGTCATATTATGTCATATGACCCCTTTAAGACACCATATGATCCCTTAGGACACAAGATGACCCATTACAACTCTAGATAATGTCATTATGCATCATATGACCCCTTATGACACCATATGGTGTCGTTAGGGGTGCTATGGTGTCCTAAGAAGTCATATTACGTCCTACAACCCCTTAGGACACTATATGACCCCTTAAGACACCAAATTGTGTCATTATGGGTTAGATGTTGTCCTAAGGGGTCATGGGACACCATATGACCCCGAAGGAAAAAATTTCCACTTTTAGGCATCACGTGATTTTTTGTGTGTTCACATTTTTCATAGTAATCACGTGATTGAAAATATGGACATGCTAAAGCAATTAAAAGTTTGAAAGGTAAAATAGAAGAGGCTCCAGTTCCACCTGTGCTTGTGGTTTTAACTAATGCATTATGAGGAGTACCAACGGCCATTCCTAATCATATCCTACTGTCACTTGCATGTGTAGTTTTTCTAGTCTTTTGAGGGGTCTGTTCTGAAGTTGCAAATGATAGTTTTATAGAGGCAGTGGCACTTGATATATGATTCTACATAGTATGAGTATCTACCACTAGTGGCCACTTACGAGAGATATTTTATTGTTTCACCTGTCCAATACTAAGAGAAATTGTATCAATAATAGTACCCATGCCAACCTCACCAGTCATAGTGGCAGATGACTGAACACTAATAGGATTAGTATCCCTAGATTCCCCACTAGTGGCAGTGGCAATTGATTCACCACCAATAGGAATACCATGATGTGGTGGTGGTTGTGGATTTTAACCTCTAACAAATCTAGGTGGAGCTGGAGGGTAATGAGTAAAACTTTTTCATGATGAATCTGACGAATCAAGTCCAATGACTAGTTTAACAGGAGCTTTTGATTTTGAATCTGATAGAAGTTGTACCTCAAGTGGAAACAAAATTCCTTCTCCTGTGGGACCTAGACCACCACCTTTAAAACTAATTTTTTCCACAATATTTGACCCTTTGCTATATTTTTATTTCATGGACTCATTGACTCCACCAAATATTGTACGGACTCTAGTAGTTATTGTGGGATGCTCCATATTCCACAATTTTCTAAACATTTCATCCTCGTCGATGGACTCAAATTCTGCACTGGTCTTTGGTTCATCGAGATTCTTCCTCATAGTCCAAAAATTATTTATTTTGGTTTGATTCCAAAACAGTGATAACTTTAAGAAACCAACCCTCAAAAAATTGTATAAAATCTTGGCGAATATTTATTTTTTCTAAAAATAATAATAATGTTTCGTGGCGAATCTTTCCTTTTTCTAAAAAAAAATAAATAAATTTTATCGGCGAATTTGTTTATATCAATTTTTTTTGGTAGAAAATATTGGTGAATCTTGGAAAATAATCATTGTATGCATTAATTACTATTGCATTTCCTTTCATTTAAAAATAATATTTTATAAAAAAGTAAAGGCATGAAGATTGAAATCATTAATGAGGTTAAGGGTTAGACTATACTTTATTTGGTTTCTACCATTAACTTAAAATAATCTAATAGCTCTCTTTCTTTTTTGTGAGATAAAATTTACAAACAATTTGTGATACTCATGGGGCCGAAAATTGCTTTTAGACCATTGGTTTTCATTGAAGTCAACAATTCAAAAGCAATTTCAAACAACACGAGCATTACAACTTGTAGGTACATTTTACCTCATGGAATACAATGAAGGTCATTAGATTATATTTTAAATCAATGATGGAAACAAAAGATTGTCGATATAACCCTAAAGTAACTAATAATTATGATATATTATTGGTGAATTAATTTGGATTTCTACAATAAATTATAAATTGTTGGTGAATCTGATCCAATCATGTATTAAATATTGTGACGAATCTTTAATTTAAAAAATTAAAAAAATAAATTCTTTGGTGATTTAAATAACATTAAAATAAAAATTTGTAAAAATATGGCGATTTAAGTCACCTTAAAAGTTGGAATTATTAGCCAAATTTGATTCCCAAATTTCAAAAACTAGCCAATTGGCGAATATTAGCCACTAAAATTTTCACTAGTCCAAAATTTGTCTTTACATTCCTATAGAATTGTTTTGGGAATAGATTTGTTATATGGATTAGAAGATTTTTGGTAGAAATTGTAGGACCTCATATTTTGGATGCGTTGCTCTATTGTCCTCTTGGTGTGCAATGCCATAATTTGTGATGACAATTGTCTTGTTGAAATTTTATTGTCAGCGATAATTTTCTCCATTTTATTTTTCTCATCCTAGGAGTCCATGTTTCTGAGCTTTTCTAGCAAATTTTTGCTTTCATGTTTACATAACTCTAAAGAGTTCCCATTTTTCTGAAGCCTTACTTGAACTACACCAATTGGATCATACTGCCAGAGACCCTTATCACTAAAGCTAAAATCTGTCAAAAAATCATGTGCCACATTGAATGCTTTTCTCTCAAATGTGAACCCTCCACATGAGAAAGGCAAGGAAGGAAATATTCTCTTCTTCTGCTGACCATGAAAGAGCCTATCTATTCTCTCCAACTGTCGTACATATTCTAATGCAAATACCCTCTCTGTCACATGTATTCAAAGTTTGTAGGGTTTTACTCCTAATCTGGAGAACCTTAACACAATGTATTATTCCATTAAGAACTAGTCAGCCAATTATATTTGACTTTTGAGTTAAATGCAATCTCTATAAGACCCAGGAAATTTAGGCATTGGAGTGCTTGTTATTACATGAAACATTGGTGCCAAAAAGAAGTCTAAAAAATGGTTGAAGTTTTTTTTTCTATTATCATCCATCCTTATCTTAGGTGTCCATTCATATATTGGACACTCTATTTTGTTTTGAGGCTTCTCATCAATATTATAGTTCACAATGTGACAATTATTGATCTTGAATATTGCATGATACTTGGATAGAAGAAGATAACACAAGTAGGATGAGAACCTAAATGTCCTATAGGAACCGTTTTTGATCATTAGTAATTGTTTTTGTATGGATTTAACAATGTTCTCAACCAAATTATATCTTACTAGTTGACTTAGACAATAGATATTAAAAATTATTTCAAGAAAGCGAGCACCCACTTCCCTATCGTTTTCCAATCCAAGCAAAATGTTAGCAAGGAAATAGTATCCTGAACCCATGGTAAAAAAATGTTATAATCATAAGGAGGCTTATGATTTCAGTCCAATGGAGTACCACGCACTATTAGAGCTCTGATAAATCAATATCTATGACTTGGATTGAGACTCTCATATTTCTCTGCCAGCTTTTCTAGGTCAATGTGGACATTTGAGTTTTGTGCTTCAAACCCTAGGTTCAACAAATGAGCAAATTCTCCCTCGGTTATGGATAGAATTTCCTCTTTTCCATTTTTATTGACAATTGCTTTTTTATCTTCATCATAATTTTTGGTGCAGACCATGAAAAATTTAGGGCAAGGGAATACTTTAGGTAACACCATGCTTCCCAATCCAGCATCTCGCAATGCAATTTTATTTGTACTTTATTTTAACATTGTGTTGAAAACAGTAAATTTTGCCCTATTTGGATCTCCCACCTTATTAAACAATATATATCTAATTTCTATATACACTTTTTACTATGGATAGCAGGGTCATAAATATCATGGTATTTATCAATAAAACCTAATGTTTTAACTAGTTTGGTTAGGTATATTTTTTTATTCACTTGGCCTTTTGTTGAACTACTGCTTTCACATTTCCCCATCACTATTACTATGAATGGTTCAAAATAATTCCCAATACAAGCCTGAAAAAGATAACCCTCAAATTGAACCACGAGATTCAAAAAAATAAAAAATGTAGGATGTAGGTGTTCTAAATTTTACCCTAAATTTATATTTCGCTAGATTGGCGCATACAAAATCTGTTGCATTCCTCAATCTTGTAGTCATTTTTGAATCTCCTTGGATTTACTGGTTTTTCTAGGAAATTAAATTCGATTATGAGTCACTTATTTTGAAAACATTGAAAATTTCAAAAGTTATACCTAAAGGGAAAAATTTCTAGAATCTTGTTGTAATTTTATAAATTATTATTAATATCTATTCACCACCAAAGGACAAAACATTCATTGCTTTGGTCTAAATTTTGAGGATAGTGGACACATCACCAGACACGAGTCACTTTTCTAGACTGTTTTTAAAGTCTTTTTAATCATTTTCAACTTCTTTCTGAAATAGAGCTTATTAGACTTAATTATAGTTAATTAAATGTAAAACGTTCAATTCGGGTCAAAGTTCTCAAAAATGTGTTTACTTCTCACATTCGGGCCAAAATCCACCCTAAGTCTTTGATTTGTGCTCATCCAATGGATGATGGTATTTGTTGTCAGTTGTCATGGGTCCCAGGACTTTTGGCATTTTTCGACCACATCACTAGACACGAGTCAGTTTTCCGAACTGTTTTTGAAGTCTTTTTAATCCTTTTCAACTTCCACCCGAAATAGAGCTTTTTTAGATGAATTATAGTTAATTAAATGTAAAATGTTCAATTCTGGGCGAATTTCTCAAAAAATTGTTTATTTCGCACATTCGGGCTGAAATCCACCCTAAGTCGTTGATCTATGCTCATCCAATAGACGATGGTATCTATTGTCAGTTGTCATCGTTCCCAGGACTTTTGCCATTTTTAGGCCATGTCACCAAAAATAGTGACACTTCATCATCCCATAGGTGGTTGGTGTTTCTGGGTGAAGTTTGAAAAAAAGTATCGTTTCCACTTTTGGTCTGAAATCCACCTTACAACATTGATCTATGCGCGTTGCTCATGAAAAGGCATGGTTTGAGACTCCGATGGATTTAATTTTCAAATTGTTTATAAAAGTGATGGTCCGAGACTTAGATGGATTTAATTCATTTCTTGAAAAGAAATTAGAAAATTAAACTTTTTTCTAATTAAACAAAGGCCACGTAGTGGCTAGTACTTGCCTTTATAGTATTATAATATCTACATATTGTAGTAAAATAACTTTCTATTAGCCTATGAATCAATACATGATAAATAAGATATAATATAATATATTGTAATGTATTGTAAATATTTTTTTTAAATATTCAATTTTAAAGTATAAATTATATTAATGAAAGCGTTCCTTTAGGGCTAATCTTGAGGTGTGTTAAAGCGTCCCTTTAGGGATAATACTAAGGTTGTGTGTGGTAGTGGGAAATTCCTCTTAGAGAGACTAGTTTGGTGAAGGAGAGAATTGAAATCGGCAATGGAGAATTTCTTCTTCTCCTCTAACAAGAAGCTTGTCCCATTTGTGGTGAAGGTGATAGACAAAATATTGAAAGGCTTTTTCAAATGTAAGGATAAAAAGCTTGTTGATGCAGTGAAGCTTATCTTTTGTGAAGACATTTCCTATGTAGGGCATCGCTATCCAACTAATAATTATATTTTGGCCCTCATAGCAGCGTGGAGCTTTTACATTGAAGAGGAGGTGTTTAAGGTGCAGAACACCCCCACCACCATCATCGAGGAAGACAACCTATTGAATTTGGACGCAATAATTGTGAGGGTGGTGTCGGAGGTGGGACTAACTCCTGTCGAAGGGATCTCAGAGAGGGTGGCTACTATCCCATTTTTTAGGTGGCAAGAGGAATGGTTGATGAGGAGGTGTACAAGATGGGCCAGATGTGGATGGGTAGCAGTGAAATTATGCGCCAAGCTTGTGCATACGAAGGAATACCTCCATTCCCTACATGTGATTGTTCGAGCTAAAGTTGGAAGAGAGATGTGCCCAAGAGAGGCAACTAAGCACGCCTCCAAGGTAGTGGCTAGTGTTATAGAGGACCCGAAGCTTTGTCACCTGCTAGGTCTTTCTTCTCTTGAAGAGTCCTAGTGCTCTCTGGTTTGATGTTCTTTTTGATATGTGCCCTACATGTTCTCCTTGGGGGTTAATCCCCTTTCTTCTCTTATGTATATGCTTTGAAATTTAAAATTATTTAACTTTGGATAGTTGGACAAGTTCTGCTATGTCATCCAAATCAGGGTTGGTTTGGAATAGGGGTTTAGAATAGTTGTTTAGTAGTGTCGTGGTTTTGTGCATGGTAAAAAGATAAAATTGCCCACCATATTTTGTATCTTTCTTATATATTAATAAAATTATAAAATTATTGATAAAAAAATAATTAATGAAAGCATATATAATTATAATTTCTATAAAATAGTAAAGTAATATTTATCTATATGGAAACAAGATTTTTTTTTTGGATCGGTAAAAGGCCAAGGGTCGCAATTTTATTAATAATTAATAAAATTCTACATTTAACAAACTCCATTCAATGCAAGCACCGGTAGGAAAGAATAAGGTCAAGAAAACCTTTGGTCTTGCCTAGGACTATTAAGTCCAGCATAATTCCAAAACATCCTAAATCAATATAAATTACAAAGTTTCTTCACCTTGGATTTAGCGGAAGAACTAAGGCGAGCATTTAAAATTTAGCTCCCCATTTACATGTCCAGTGATCTATTACATTATTATACATAACATTATATTACATCAACTAAGGATTATCCTTTCATTATCTAATGATATGAATCACTCTATATTTTAAGCTTGTTCATTGATGTCTATTCTTTTTCAGTTAGCTTCCACTCTTCCTGCCATGGTCTTTCAAAAACCACTCAATAATTCTTCTACAATCTCCTCTAGAAGTTGTTAGTAAAAAATATTCTTATAAAACAAAGTATATGAATCCATAGTGATCATTAATTAGACAACTTTAACAGTTAGGAATTATCGAAAGCATAATGTAGAATGCCTTCAAATTACTAAAATACCCATGTATGATTACCTATTTATATCAAGTATGATTAACTATAAAAGTTCAAAGTTACTATTAAACTATATCACTTCAAATTTTGATAGAGATAATATATTAAAGAAAAAATAGCATTTCGAGGGTTTAAATTTTATAACTATTTTAACAATATTCTATCTCGGGATACCCATTAAGCCAAGCCTATGCCCTGGCCA
>NC_081406.1:199641203-199661203 GCF_030272615.1 Cryptomeria japonica
CTATTTTCCACATCTGCTTTGCTCATTAAAAACACATTTGAGAATAATATTGCTGCAAATTTCCTTGTTTGTCACGGTAATGCACCCGTGGTTCAATTTCAAACCCTATTCCTCCTATACAATATAAACACACAAATCCATCAGTCAATTTTCTTAGGAGAGCATACATGATAAAAATCAAAGAGGAAGTTGCAGACAAGAAATAAATTCACTTACTTGTATAGAAGTCCAGACACAGTTGTAGTGGGGTATGGAGGGAGGGAGGGAGGGAGAGAAGAAGAGAAAGAGGGGATGGGGTATGGAGGAAGGGAGAAGGGAAGAGAGTGAGAGAGAGAGGGATGGGGTATGGAGGAAGGGAGAAGGGGAGAGACGGAGGGAGAGAGAGAGGGATGGGGATGAAGGAAGGGAGAGAGAGAGAGAGAGAGAGAGAGAGAGAGAGAGAGAGAGAGAGAGAGAGAGAGAGAGAGAGAGAGAGAGCAGGGGAGACAATACACTTATATGTGAATATATATATGTAAAGCGGAAAAATCGAACCCTAGTTGTTCTCCCCTCCCCAACTCCAAGGAGAGAGAAAGGAGATCACTAGGGTTGATGGTTTTCACTTAGGGGAGACTTTACATTCAAAAGAGGGTTTGAAACCCACAAGATCCAATCCCACGCAATGCAAGATTGGATTCTAAATGAGTTTCAAGGGTTGTGACATCAAGGATACCCTCTTTTGTAAAGAATATAGATAGAATGATTGAACTAGGAATGTATGTAGAAGCAAGAAAGATTCGCTTGTAAACAGAGATAGGGATATGGGATGAAGCTGCGGACCTGGAATTAGCAGTAAAATGTCGAGACGGTGCTGTTCTGCAAATTTGAGCGAAAGTTGACAGGACGATGGTGCCCGACGTGCACACGGTCCTCCGAAAAATCCGCGAAACGAAGGTGGATCTGTTCGTCTCTGCACAAGGATTCCAGATCTTCAATTACAGCCGCGTACCTGCAACCTACACATAGAAAAGAGAGGATGATTGGGGGGTTAGGGATTAGGGGTTTGCCTTTAGGTCAAACCTCAGTTTTGGAATTAACCAAGAAATGAGAATGTTGTAAATGTAAATGTTTGTAATGTAAACAAGTACTGATACCTTGTTGTAAGAATGTTTGTATTCTTACATGCGAAGGTGTAATGTATGTAGTATGTTGTATGTTGTAAGTGATCTCCTCTTCAATGGTTGAATCCTTGTCTTGAATGCAACACCTAGCCTTGAATGGAGACTTAGAATGCTCAATTGCTTGAAGGAATGCTTGAATGTTTGAATGTTTGAATATTGCTTCCACGTCATGCTCTTGCTTATTTCCTTCCTCCCTTTCTAGGAGAGGAAAAGTAGTTTATATACTTGTCAATTAGGGTTGATAGACTGATTTTTTCGACCTTAGGCCGACCAGGAAACATTATTTCCTGAATTGCAAACTTAAAGTCCCGATGCCCAAAAGAGACCGGGCCCAAAATAGGGCCAGGGACCAGGGCGCTAGGCGCCATGGTCCTGGGGAACCAGGGCGCTGGGCGCCCTAGTCCTGAAGGACCAAGGCGCTGGGCGCCATGGTCCCACCTCCCGGGACAGCAGGGTGCAAGGAGGGATCAGGCCAGGGTGCAGAAAAATGCAGTTTTTGGTGTTGTAAACAAGTTTCGGGGTCTCCATTCAGGTTCAACGTTGCGGCACCATCGTGAAGACCCAAATGCAGTCAAAATTGCAAGTGTCGCAATTTTAGGATGCTACATTTAGCCCCCACTTTAGCAGGAGTATAAGCGTACGCTCATACTTCCGGTAAAGTACAAGGAAACAACATTGAAAAACTTTCACCACGTCAAGGAGGCAAGATACACCAAGCCCCCAGTGGACTAAGGATCTTACGAATTCGATTGACAAAGTAAAAGGGAAGATCATGAGGGAGAACCATGACTGTCAGTAGTAAGGTTCCCTCACTATGAGTCATGCAAGAAAGATATCAAAAATTTTCAAGGCAAAGCTAAATTTGTCAAGAAATTTTCAAGTATCTTGAAAAGATATGAACGGGATGTATGCCCCCCTACGTTAAAGCGATCGCACATGCCTCATCGGGGGTGATTGCTTTAAGGTAGTGATACATATAAGAAATGAGAAGGGAAAGGAGCACGTTATCACAAGGATTTAGCCCCCAAGTGTGAGATAAGCCCAAGGATAATAGACACAAAACACAAAGCACAAGGTGACTTCGCTTTCCTCAAGATTAGTATGCCGTATGATAATTCATGTATATCATATGTATGTATGCATAATTGTTCTTCATTCCCCAATCAAGGAAGGTCACTTAGAAGAAGGGAACACATGTCTTTTGAGTCAACATGAGAGAGACCAAAAGAGATCTCAATGCTTTGCATCGTCCTCAAGTAGACAACACTAAGGACAACAAATAGAAGAATGAGAATAACACATAGAAGAAGTAACAAAAGAGATCAAGAGAGGAGGAGAGAGTCTGCTATGCTAATGAACTAGTCTAGCACGTCATCTACCCCCCGATCTTGCTGATCAATATTTTGGGAAGGTAGGAAACACGCTAGAGGAGGAACATCCAACATAGCAGATGGAGCTATCACAAGATCCAAACAAGGGCTATGTTCATGTTCCGAGCCACGTTGTTCTTGTCTAGGAGCTAGGATAAGTGCTTTAGAAAATTCGTTAGATAAATGGTTATCAACATCAACATATTCATATTCACTATCAGAATGAACAGGAGTAACATTTTCATCATGAATAACATTTATATCATCATCAAGATTTATAAAAATAGGATCTTTAACTCGCACGGGATCAAGACCATCATGCATCTTATGTTTAGGAGATTTCGGCTCAATCTTTGGCTGAGGAGAAAATGGAATAATACTGGCTGAAGGTGTTTTTGGTGATTGCAAAGTTTGAGAAGCAGCTGCCTGAGCTCTAAGACGACGCTTTCGTTGGCGTTCACGTGCAGAACGATTTCGTCTAGTCTTAGTAGGAAGTTGAGAAGATTGAGGAGGAGGAATGTTCTCATCCTTTTCACTTGGGTGTTTAGGTTGTGGTCTCTTAGGTTGAATAATAGGAGAAGAGGAAGGTCTCTTCTCTCCATAAGAGGAAGGAGGAGGAACTGCTCCATATAAGGGAGGAATATTTGGTTTAGGAAGGAGACCAAGTCCATCATGACGAGGAGGTATAGGTCTACTTTTAGGAATTTTATTAGTCATAGGCATAGTCACATTCATAGGGATGGGTTGGGAATCTTCTTGAGGAAAGACATTAGTTTTATCTTTCAAAGGAAGAACTTCCTTCTCAAGAATGATAGGAATATCAAGTTTGGGTGTTCTAGGTTCACTTAGAGATAGGATCATATCTTTTTTCCACCTTTGATAAGATTTGAAAAGATGATCACTTTGCGGAGGAAGAGATTGGAATTGTTTAGGCCAAAAATAATCAATAGGAACGCTAGAAGTTCTTTCAGCTGGTTTAAAGAGACTACGATTGATAGAAACAACTTCACCATTACGGGGAAATTTCAAACACTTATGAATAGGAGAAGCAATAGCTTTCATGGAAGATAGCCAAGGATAGCCTAGCTTCACACGAAATTGTTCGGACGATGGAATAATAGCAAAGTCCACATCAAGGGATTTGTTATGGACCTCAATAAGTAATGTAATAGAACCAATTGCAGGAGAAGAAAATGCATCAAATAATTTCACAACCACATTTGTTTCGTCATAGATCACTTGATTCAATTGCAAAGTAAAAAGAAATTCTTCAGTAATGACATTAACCATACAAGAAGGATCAATAAGCACTCCACGACAAGGTGTATTCTTGACTTTTACAACTATATATAAAGGACCATTAGGTGCCCTGATAGTTTCACTGGAATCAAAGGTGATGGAAGGTTCTTTAGGGATTTTCTGCTGCTCTACAAAGTTAATCACATTCGGAGTCATAGACACAAGATCATCAGGTGAGACAGAGGAATCATTAGTATCAATCGCATTAGAGGTATGAGAAGGCAATGGATCGGTAAAAATCATAAGATTTTGGTTAGGAGGAGCTACAGATGTGTTGCCTTTATCATTCACTCCAGAAACAAAAATAGTATTATTATCAATCAAATCTTGAATTTTACCCTTTAAAGCAAAACATTTTTCCGTATCATGCCCAGGTTGACGATGAAATTGACAAAAAGATTTGTAATCAAAATAGGGTGAATTAATCTTTACAGGATCTATTTGCCTTATAGGAGGGAGGGTAAGCACATTTTGTTCCAATAACTTATTCATAATACTATGCAATGATTCATTCAAAGGAGTAAACTTTCTCTCTTTCTTGAAAAACTTAGAAATAGGAGGCACACCTGATGCTGCATTCACATTGTTGTTGATGATGTTTTCATTGAATTTAATGGACTCTCTGTTCGGTTTAAACTTCCCAAATGGTTGTTGACTACTATCACCCTTATCACTCGGAGCCATAGGATTTGCTTGTTCCATTTGACTCACAGTCAGTTGATAATTGTGAAGAGTTGCGCACAACTGTTGGAAAGAAGTAAACTCAGAAAACAAAAGTTTTTCTCTAATATCTTTTTGTAAATTAGAAATAAAGATTCTTTGAATGTCATTGTCAGGTACTGGAAAAGAAATTTGAGCATACAAATGCTTATATCTACCAATGAAATCAGTCACTTTTTCTTTAACACCTTGTTTACAATGCATTAAATCAATCAAAGTATCTTTAGGACTTATATTGTTTTGAAATTGTTGAATAAAAGCATTTGCAAGTTGTTCGAAAGAAGTAATAGAATAAGAAGGCAACGAGCAATACCATTGTAGGGCTTTATCTCTTAATGTTCTAGTAAATAGTTTTGCAAGCAACCTTTGGTCATAAGCAAAATCAGTACATATTGTTTGAAAGGTCTTAACATGTGTTAGAGGGTCACCCTTACCATTATAAAGCTCCAAATGCGGAATTTCAACATGTTTAGGGGGAATAGCTCAAACAATGTCAAGAGAAAGTGGGCTCGCAACATCAAATGTGGGCACACTAGTCTTAGATTGATTCATAGAGGCAATTTGTTGCTGCAAAGAAGAGACAGCTTGTGCAAGATTGTTAATGGTCGCTTCAGTCGAAGAGTTCATATTAGATGTGTTAGATTGTGATGGAGGTATTATGTTATTGAAAGAAGGTATTGATTGAGAGTAAGGTGGTGGGACACTATGATAGTTAGTCATAGGAGATGATTGGAAAGGAGGAACACTAAAAGGAGGAATGGAATGGTTAAATGAATTGCCCCCTTGTGTCATGTTCATTTGTGGAGATATAATAGGAACACTCATTGAAGGAATGAATGAGGAAGTTGGATTGAATGAAGGAAGAGGGTTGATTGAAGAAGAGGGATTGCCCCCATGACTAGTGATCATAGGAGGAATGTCTTGTATTGAAGTAGTCATTATGTTTGATGTAAAAGTAGGTATACTAGCAATAGGAGTTGTCAAAGGAATAGAATGATTGACTTGAGTAGGAGGTTGTGTATAACCTAAAGTTTCAGCACAACTCTTCATAGGCATCACATTCGAATCCACAATGTGTGCAATACCACGCAAAATATCAATTCCATTCTTATCATTTTGAACCATACGTTTTAGACCCTCAATTAATGAAAGAGCTTTGCTATCGGGGTATTCTTGAGACATCCATTGTCGAAAATCATCAAATTGGTTATCCAATTTTGAAAGTTGTTCTACAGAAACCTCATGGAGAGCTTCTTCATCATTAAGAGGATTAGAGGAATTACCCATGTCCTCGTTAAATAGGCCATTCAAATTAGGTTCCATCTCCTCAGTAATTAAACCTTGGAAGGACTTAATTCTAAGGCTTCGTCTAACGGGAATAGTATAAGTAGGGCTTATTGTTGTAAAACTCATGCACTAAAGAGAGAGAGAAGATTTTGAATTTTAGAGGTAGCAAACTTCAATAAAATCAGCCAATCTCCTATATTTAAGCTGTTAAATGCAATCAGGACAATCTCCCAAAATTTCAAAAAAAATGTCAGGGACCGTGGCGAACGGAGTGCACACAGTCCTCGCAACTTTTTTCAAAATTTTTCAGGGATGAAAGTTATGATGATTTTAAAGCTAATCTGAAAAAATTGAGTGATTTTACGATCTGTAGATAGGCCAAATTAAAGTTGCAATCTCAAAATTGAACCCTACCAAGATTGTTGAAAAATGTAAAATTTGAATTTTGAAAAAGAGGGGGAAACTGAAATTTTGAATTTTATGATTTTAGAGGGAATACTAAAAGCAATGCAAGTTCTGAAATTTAAAAGTTGACTCAATTTCACGCAAAATTCAATTTTGAAAATGGAAATCAAGGTTGTTGCAATTAAACACTTAATTTCAAAAGTCACAAACTACAAAAATTTGAATAAAGCACTGAAATTTTGAATGAATGCCAACACACTTTTCAGATTTAGGACAGTAAGAAACACAATTTTGATATGAATTTCAATTTCAATGATTTTTGAATGATTAGAAGCCTCAATCCAAGCAATCGCTAGACCAACTTTGACTTTAATTTTGAAAGTGTTAGAATTGATAAAATCAGCCAAAATTCTGGATTTTAGCAGAAAAATATAGTAAGATCTAGCTCTCAAAATTTCGGAAAAAATGTCGGGGATGATGGCGCTCGGGGTGCACATGGTCCTCACAACTTTTTTCCAAATTTTCAGGGATGAGAGATATTGTGATTTTATTGCGGAATCCAAAGTTACAGCCGATTTGGAAGTGTTTTGATCAGTGAAATTATTAGTCAAAGGTTGAATCAAGAAGGTTTTAAAAATTAGGGTTTTGACATTTAACCACTTAATTTTCAGAATTAAAGCACAAATATGAATTGACAATTTGCAATAGAAGGGTAGATCTGAAACAAGCATTAATAATTAAACATTCCACAAGAAAATTTTAGGGTTTTTATGCAATTAGCCTCTAAAATTTGCAAAAGATCAAACATGGAAATGTAATTAAGGAAGCAAATTTTTAGATCTAACCATGAATGATCAGAATTAGGATGTTCACGTCGGGTTCACCAAAATGTAAAGTGGAAAAATCGAACCCTAGTTGTTCTCCCCTCCCCAACTCCAAGGAGAGAGAACGGAGATCACTAGGGTTGATGGTTTTCACTTAGGGGAGACTTTACATTCAAAAGAGGGGTTGAAACCCACAAGATCCAATCCCACGCAAATCAAGATTGGATTCTAAATGAGTTTCAAGGGTTGTGACATCAAGGATACCCTCTTTTGTAAAGAATATAGATAGAATGATTGAACTAGGAATGTATGTAGAAGCAAGAAAGATTCGCTTGTAAACAGAGATAGGGATATGGGATGAAGCTGCGGACCTGGAATTAGCAGTAAAATGTCAATACGGTGCTGTTCTGCAAATTTGAGCGAAAGTTGACGGGACGATGGCGCCCGACGTGCACACGGTCCTCCGAAAAATCCGCGAAACGAAGGTGGATCTGTTCGTCTTTGCACAAGGATTCCAGATCTTCAATTACAGCGGCGTACCTACAACCTACACATAGAAAAGAGAGGACGATTGGGGGGTTAGGGATTAGGGGTTTGCCTTTAGGTCAAACCCCGGTTTTGGAATTAACCAAGAAATGAGAATGCTGTAAATGTAAATGTTTGTAATGTAAACAAGTACTGATACCTTGTTGTAAGAATGTTTGTATTCTTACATGCGAAGGTGTAATGTATGTAGTATGTTGTATGTTGTAAGTGATCTCCTCTTCAATGGTTGAATCCTTGTCTTGAATGCAACACCTAGCCTTGAATGGAGACTTAGAATGCTCAATTGCTTGAAGGAATGCTTGAATGCTTGAATGTTTGAATGTTTGAATATTGCTTCCGCGTCATGCTCTTGCTTATTTCCTTCCTCCCTTTCTAGGAGAGGAAAAGTAGTTTATATACTTGTCAATTAGGGTTGATAGACTGATTTTTCCGACCTTAGGCCGACCAGAAAACATTATTTCCCAAATTGCAAACTTAAAGACCCGATGCCCAAAAGAGATCGGGCCCAAAATAGGGCCAGGGACCAGGGCGCTGGGCGCCATGCACCTGGGGGACCAGGGCGCCGGGCGCCCTAGTCTTGAAGGACCAGGGCACTGGGCGCCATGGTCCCACCTCCCAGGACAGCAAGGTGCAAGGAGGGATCAGGCCAGGGTGCAGAAAAATGCAGTTTTTGGTGTTGTAAACAGGTTTCGAGGTCTCCATTCAGGTTCAACGTTGCGCCGCCATCGTGAAGACCCAAATGCAGTCGAAATTGCAAGTGTCACAATTTTAGGATGCTACAATATACTTAATATTTTATATATTATTATATACATACATACATACATACATACATATATATATATTATATGTATATACACATATTATATATACAATATCATATTATACACACACCCAAAATTTAAACATATTTCTAAAATTGCCACCATATTTTCACCCATCTTCTGAGCTTTCTAACCATATAATTTTTTTAAAATTTGAACAACAATAACATATTATTATTGAATTTCTTTTACCAGTGTCTCCATAGTTCTCACAGACATAGGTGCACCATTTTTTTAATAACTTTTGATATACTTATCCAAATTTAAAAAAATTATATATTATTGTAGTGCACTTGATTCTTTACAATTTTAAAAAAAATAAAATTATATTTTCAATTTGTTTAGTGCAACTTATGCTTCACACACGAACAAGTGCCTAATTTTCAGGATGTGCTCAATTGGAAAAATCATAATTAAAAAAAAAATACTCAACAAAAAATTACAAAAAAATACACATCTTCTAGTGCTCACTCTTAACTATATTTTTGCCAAAGGATTTGTAAAAATACTAAATCTAACTATGACTTTTTTGATGCGCACGTCAAACAGTATGTTATGTTTTTCAGAAAAAATTAGGGTTGTTTTTCGTGCGCGAAGGATTTGACCCCATTAATCTTATCCAATTTTGAAAAAGTTTAGTAGTTTCGAAACTAGATTCAGAGTACTACAATATTTGTTCTTTTATTATCTTCATATCTTGAGTGGATGAATTTCAAATTTTTCCTCCAAGTTCCGGTTCACCTGATTTCAGAAAAAAAGTGTCCACTTATACCCCACTTTTTGACCACCATCTTTGTGCACTTACCCAGATTGTAAGGTCCTTTGTAAAATTAAAATAACCTAATACAAAAAACTATACATAATAAACATAAATTAATGTAACATACTAAAATAGATAAGAGAATATAGAGACATTATTAGATTATGACATAACCTCTGAATGCCATAAGCCCCAAAACTAGACAAAACATAAGAAAACTATTCCCCTTACAAGAGACCATAAGGTCAAATAGAATTAATACATAAATTACATAACTAAAGACAATCCTGGTAGGTACTCTTGACTTATGATCAACACTCGAGAATACCACAAGTGAGAATATCATCTGGGTGCTTTACCATGCAATCTCAAAGCTTTGTGTTTCCCCAAAATCCTTCCACTAAAGAACATCCAACCGTGAATGAGGATTCCTAGCAGGAACGATAAAAATTAGTGCAATACTATATATCTACATTCTAGATGATATTGTAACATGATATCATGATATTGAAGAGAGTACTAGATATAAAAATAAAATACTAAGCATATACTAATGATCAAATAAGCTTTGCCCAAAGCACCTTTTTGGGTCATCTACCGGTAAGTAAGTATCAAGTATAAACTTACCCTTCTCTATTGCTTCATATACAACACCCATCCGACAACAAAACATCAAATACACAATAATGCTACTATGCGTATCTAAATGATAATTTATTCATTTAAATGATTACCAATTCAACCACTTTATTCCCAAAGTAAACTAATGTATATGCACACAAATTCCTTAAAACAGAGCATAACATAGTCATTATCAAAGAATTGAGTACCTATTCAATCACAAAATTAAAAATGTATACATAACTACAGATCATGAGTCAAATAAGAACATGTCAACATGCAATGATGAATGATAACCAAATCCATGCAAATCCATTCAAAACTTAAGCCATGAAAATCATCAAATTGCTAGATAATTAGTTAACAATCATATATCTATGAATATAAAGATAAGATGATTGACCCTTAATTTGTACATATATACCTCTAGAGCATATGTCAAATCTTTCATATGATCATTTTTTTAATAAAAAAGTGTAGCATCCTAAATTGTACTCCCTTACAATTTAGTCCATATTTGGGGCCCTCACCTTAGTGTTTGTACCCTAATGCTTAATTAAGACCTAACTATTCTTACATCATGCAAATATGGCCTTGCTTTCACTTAATACATCACATGGCCCCTTAGTTTTAGCCCTAAAATAGGGTAGGACCAAGGCGTGGCACCTTGGTCCTCATTGAGACCATGGAGCCAAACCTTAGTCCTCCCTATTTAGGCCCCATTTTGAACCCCTTGAGAGTTTCAAATTTTGGGTAGGAAACCTAGCCCTGTGTCGGCCTATGTCAGTAAATTAACATGTTTTTCAATGGGCAAGTATATAAGGAGGTTTTCCCCTCTCATTTTGATACATAGATACAAGGATAGAAGGGCAAAATTATAATCAGAAGACATTCAGGCATTGAAGTATTCATCATCAAGAATTTTTAGAGGTCTTCAAGGCTGCATTCTTCATTCATCAATTGTGGAGCAACATTACATATTTCATATGCAAGCATGTGTGTGTGATTAGGGTTTTGTCATGTTCATGCCATTTCACACAACATATGTGATTACATTCAAGAAGCAAAGCATCATTATCGGTCATTGCAGATTTGAGGTATATCCTTTCATTATTTATTTTAGTATTTGCAACTTTTCATTCAAGGTTGATTCCTCAACTCAGGTTTGACTTAGGCAAGCCCCTATTCCCAACCTTTTTTCCCTTCTTTATGTGTGTAGGAAACATGTACAGAGTTGAGATCTTCAAAATAAGCATTATTTATAGTGACGAATCAATCCCCCTTTGGTGTGCGAAAATTCGGAGGACCAGGGGGAATTTCCCCACGGTCCTGAAAAATCAAGAGCTCCATCAAGGATCGGATCCGAGTTTGCCTCTATTTCTCAAATCCAAGTGTGTGCCTCAATTCGACGATTGTAGCTCACTGTTTCTGTGTTTTTCATTCTCATTTCTAGGACTTTACCCTAATCTCAATAATTCAACTCACAAAAGAGGGTAAATCAATTCACACTTTGAATTCAAGTATTTACAATCCTTATCTTTTCTAGTTTGTGACTAAATCTATTGGATTTAATCCCTCTTATGAATGTAAAGGTCCCTAAGCAAAAAATAGCATTTTCATCCTTCTTGTAGTGGAAACCCTAATATTTTCACCATTACATTTTCGTGAACCTGAATTCTTACACCTTCAATTCTAATTTATGTTCTCACATCTGAGTGTTTATGCAATTTAAAATTAAGATTTACATTTACAAGATTAATTTCCAATTGAATTTAAAAAATTTAGAGGTTAAGTTCACTGAAACCCTAAATTTTAATTCTAAAATTGAGCTTTTGAATCATCTAAATTGGATTAATTGTTTCATATATAATTTAGAAACATTTAAAAATTCAATTTCATACTCATAGATCTCATTCTAATCAAATTATATAAATTTAGAGGTTTAATTCATAAAAAACCTAATTTATTTTGGTTAATTTGATTTGTGGATTGCTTCATTTTTCACATCAATTTTTAGATCTGATTTATTTGCTATTTCACATATGATTATCTTGCTTTACACTTATATTTATTAAAATCGTGTGTTGGATAATGACTTCTTTCATTTCACATTGTTTATTTTCATTCATAGCACTTTCGCATATTGTGTTTTTAGAATTTGCAATTTTCTTCCTTTCAATAAATTTGATCTCAAAGCTTTCATTTATAGTGCACGTGTTTTTATGGTGACATTTTCAGGAAAGTGCATTTCATATATAGATCACCTCAAAGCTTTTGTTGATCCCAATTCTAGAGATGCTAATGGAAAACCTAATACTTGTACCTCTTGTAGGGTATCTAATGTGAATGATGAAAGAGCTAATATTCCTATCAATGATGTCTCTAATGGGGAGCAAGCATTGAAGAAAAACATGGCACCATCTTCTTCTCATATACATACCCTAGCACAAGGGGGCAAGATCAAAAAATTGGTGTTTCCATCTCTCTAGATCCTCCTTATTCTCCTAGAGCCTATCTTAATCATCAAAACATTTGTAGAGAAGATGATGTTATACATTTTGTTAGAGTTATCATGTTGTGGATAATAATTATTTATTTAATTATTAGTCTATTATACTCTATGCTTAAGCTAAACTTAGGCATTTAATAATATTGTAGGTATTTAATAATTATTTTAATTATTAAATACACATGATCCCTTTAGGGTTTCTTTAGGGTTGCATATTCTCCTTTTATAAGGATTGTATTGTACTTTTTAATTCATTCCCTCTCTAAATGATAATCTTCTTCTTTAGAGCCATTATTGCTTTTTGCCTCCATGACGGGTATTTTGCTTGCAAGTGTTCTTGGGATCTCTAGGGTTGTATTTTCTCAGCTTCTTCATGGTATTAGAGCCTACATATGCTGCTACTTTTTCTTGATTTTTTAGAAGATTTTTTGGAGGCTAGGGTTTCAAGTTTTTTAGAGTTTTTAATTTGAATCTAGGGAGTTTTTTTTGGTTTATGGGCACTTTAGGCTCAAACAGACCTCGCAGTTGAGCTCAGAACACCCAAAAACCCCCATTTTCATATAAAATTTGTTCAATTTGGACAACTTTGGCTCTGGGAATTTTTTTTTTTGGTTTTATGCCCTTTTCTGGGCACAAATTTCGAGGAAAAAATCAAAAAATGGCATGCTTTTCGAGGCAAGAAAATCCGTAAGGCCATACCTGACTTGCGTCAGAATTTTTTTTTAAAAGGGATTTTTTAATTTTCGGTTGCTAACATTAGCATGACATCATGTTGACGTCAGCAATACAGACTGCACAATGGCCCTTTTAGACCCTCTTTGTGCCCTAAAAGAGGGGTTTTTTTGGTTTTGGCCATAACCTGAGCATACAATATCATTTTTTGGCAAACAAGATATCATTGGAAAGATGGTCTCGTCTAATTTTTAGATTTATGGGTTTCATCACTTGGTTTTGTTGTTGGTACATTCTATCACTATTTGAAGTTAGAGGTGATGCTTTCAGTCCCAAGCTCATAACTTTTTGTCAGTTTCTCCATTTTTTGCGATTCTAGAGGCGTTGGAACAGTGTTTCAGAGCTCTTCATAGCTATCAATGCAATTTTTCCATATTTTACTCCAGGTACATTTTATTCAGTTTTTTGTGTTTTTACACTCTAGTGAATTACTTGGACATATGAGATCATGGAAGCTTTTCATTTGTGTGGGATGACCTATTTTTTGTTGTTCTTCATGTATTTCCAGCCATTTGTCTTCTTTGAGCATTGTATACATTATTTTATAAGTATTTTCCTTTTTGCAAACACACTGAGATAAAGTGCCATTATGCCTTGCATGTTTGAGATCTTGCACATCTTGTGCCTTATTGTACTCGCACTACATTATAAAGTGCCATGGGGGTTTGATGTTTGCCTTTGTTTTCTATCTACCTTTGTCACGTGAGTGTTCCTTCCATGATATTAGCCTCATGATGTGTGTCAAGTGAGTGTTCCTTCCACAACACTAGCCTTTATATGTGTTTGTACGTTCTGGTGCACTCTTGATGTTCCCGGTTCATTCCTGTTTTTAGAGGCAACCTTCCATCTTCGATTGATCATCTCTTTAGACTTTGGTATTGTTTGCCATTTGTATCTTTGAGTTCAGTTGTTTGCCTTTGTTTGCCATCTGATTCGAGTAGTTTTATATGAGGGCACTCATGCAGATTACAATCTTCTCTACCTAATCATATTCTATTTCAGTGGAGGTTCTTCAGATCGACAGTTATTCTTCGATAGTGTTTGCAGGTTCTTCATGCTTTAGTGATTCTTTTGCTCTTCTTTTGTTCCTATCTTTTGGAACATTCTTGTTTGGAAGCTTCTTCAGTCCTTCACTTGTATTCCATCTCTTTTTGGAGTAGATTTTTTTCCCACATGGTTTTCTCTATTTCTCCGATTCATAGAGATTTGGTTGTGATTGGGTACCTCACCAAGCCTTGTTGTCGGGACCCAAATTTTCCTTTATCATGTAGTTGCATTTTTTTGCTTCACACATTTAGTTTTTAAGCTATTCCCTAAGTTCATCTTAAGGGGGGCTATTAGAGTTATCATGTTTTGGTCAATAATTATTTATTTAATTATTAGTCTATTATACTCTACGCTTAAGCTAAACTTAGGCATTTAATAGTATTGTAGGTATTTAATAATTATTCTAATTATTAAATACACATTATCCCTTTAGGGTTGCATATTCTCTTTTTATAAGGATTGTATTGTACTTTTTAATTCATTCCCTCTCTGAATGATAATCTTCTTCTTTAGAGCCATTATTGCTTTTTGCCTCCATCTTCTCTTGTGACAGGTGTTTTGCTTGCAGGTGTTCTTGGGATCTCTGAAGTTGTATTTTCTCAGCTTCTTCACATTTTATTCATGATTTATCTCCTAACGTAACATTAAGTAAAGATGAGGCCTTAGATGATAAGGATATTCCTTCCCAATCTACCTAAGAGGATATGCATGATGAAAGAAAGAAAAATATTCCTTCACAAGATATTCCTTCTTCATTTACTAATCCCTTTGTTCTCTCTAAACATCCTTACACTGCAAACTTGAAAGAAATTTATTATAATGTTCCTCTGCCTTATCAATTAAAGGATTATTATAGAGTGGATTTAACATATTATCAAACAAGGTTTTAGAGGACGAGGACTTGAAAAATTTGAACAAGGAATTAGAGTCCCTATAAATCCTCCTACACAAATTACCATAGAAGGCCTAGGAAATGATAATAAATCTCTTATGAACGACCTCCTTAGGATTCAAGACTTCAAAGACCATCTTGCAAGACAACAAGCCATTCATTCCCATAAAAGTTCTTCTTCTTCTAAAATTCCTTTTTGTTCATTTCATCAAACTCATGATCATCATGCTAATGATTGTCCTGATTTTCATAATGCAATGAAAGGACTTATTGATAGTGGCAAAGCTAGAATCATTGATGACAATCCTTCTTCTAATAACATCCCATGTCCTATATCTCAAAAGAATAAGCTTACACCTATTAATGATCAAGAACAATTAGCAACTGGAATCTTTTGGAAATTGAAACTTATGACAAGAATGTTGTTTTTCCTTTTGTGAAGTTTAGCACTAAGCACAAAGAAGGTAGTGGATATTGTATTTTTCATCATGGTGGTTCTCATTCTCTTGGAAAGTGTAAAGAATTTAAGGAATTTTTTCAAGAATAATATGATCTTTCTCATATATGTCTTTCAATCGATCTTGCTCTCTTTCTAGGTGAAAAGGTAGTGCCTTAGCACTCCTCTCATCCTCTTGTTTCTCCTCACCCTATGGAACAAGTAGTTAACTTAATTGGGATCTCTTTGTCATTAGAGGTGGTGTTTTTTCAATTTCAAACATCTTGGGGCAGCAACATGATTCTCTTTTACCTCTATCTTATCTCTTATATTTAAAGTTTCACCATTTCCTTTATGGATTGCATTTTTCATAACTTGATGTCCTTTCTTGCATAGAGTTATCCTTCATGCAAACACATGTTTTCCTTGGTCAGGACTTATTCTTTGTTCAAAATGGCACATCTCTTATGAATAATCTCTCCTTAGGGAATCTGTGATCCTTCATCCTAAATTTTTCCTTATCCTCTTGCTTGGGGGGCAAGGATAGCATTTCTCTCCCTCTCTCTCTCTCTTTCTATCTAAAGTATCATTGTTCCCTTTAGGTTTCATTTTTCATGTGTTGATATCCTTTCTAAAATGGAATTGTATGTCTCTTATGACTAGTCTCTCCTTAGGGGAATTTTTTATCTCTCTCTCTCTCTCTCACACACACATTCTTTTAAGATTACCTCTTCTTAAGAGTTGCATTTTACATGTATATTAATGCATTTTATTACATTGGATATTTATTCATTTGAGTACATTTTGCATTTGCTTATGTTTAATCTCTCCTTAGAGGTTGTGTAATTCTTCTCATTGTCCTTACACTTGGGGGGAAATGATCTCTCTCTCTCTCTCTCTCTCTCTCTCTCTCTCTCTCTCTCTCTCTCTCTCTCTCTCTCTCTCTCTCCTTCCTTTCTAATGATCTACTTTTTCTTTGTTGAGTGGTGTTTACAACCTCTTCTTCACTTGATAATGTATATCTTATTATAAACTTACCCCTTCAAATTGGATCAAAAATGTGTCATCCTTCATTAAGAATATCTTTCACCTAGCAATAGGAGGAAGGTTTGAATTCTTGTTCTCCTTCCTTTCTTTTGGTAGAAGGTGTTATATTTTGTTCAAGAAAATCCTCTTGGAGGTAGATGTCTTTTGAGCAAAGACCTCTTCTCCCCCAAGGATATCCTTTACACATGTTGCAAGACATCTCTTTTTCAACTATCATTTTCTTTTTTATAAGATTATTCCCTCTTTAGCATGGATTTATGAACATTGTGACTTAAAAGAATATCCTACAAAAATGTAGAAAAACACATCCATAAAAACACATCTAGTGTGTATCCATGCTCTCTCTTTCTTTCTTTTCATGAGTTCGTAGCTTTACTATTGATGGTTCATGGATGATGCAATATTTTCTCTTTTATGTGATCACTAATGTTCTTGAGATGACATTTTTCATGAATGATAATATAGTGGTTGAGACATTTTGATATCGAGGTCTCTTTGGCTAGTTGACTTGAGGTCTTGTTTTTGGTTCTTAGCTTTTGTGTGTTGTGTGTCTTTTGTCTTTTTGCCTTTGTTTGTCTTGTTGTCTTTGTTTGTAATTTTGTTTTTGTCTTGTTCTGTGTGCCCTTGCATATGCTTGACTGAGTTAAGATCCTAAGATTGGGGGCTTGGTTCCTCAAAGTTAGTGTTGTCTTATACTCATGGTTTTTATCCTCATTCATCCTCTTCTTCATCTCTCTTATGTCTACTTTACCATGAGTATTTGCATGGGCTCATACTCCCACTAAAGTGGGGGCTAAATGTAGCATCCTAAATTGTAATCCCTTACAGTTTAGTTCATATTTGGGGCCCTCACCTCAGTGTTTGTACCCTAAAGCTTAATTAAGACCTGATTATGCTTACATCATGCAAATATGGCCTTACTTTCATTTCATACATCACATGGCCCCTTAGTTTCGACCCTAAAATGGGGTACGACTAGGGTGTGGCACCTTGGTCCCCATTGGGGCCATGGCGCCATGCCTTGGTCCTCCTTATTTGGGCCCCATTTTGAACCCCTTGAGCATTTCAAAATTTGGGCAGGAAACCTAGCCCCGTGTCGGCCTATGTCAAAAAATTAACATGTTTTTTGATGGGCAAGTATTTAAGGAGGTTCCCCCTCTCATTTTGATACACATATACAGGGATATAAGGGGAAAATTATAATCACAAGGCATATAAGCATTGAAGTATTCATCATCAAGAATTTCTAGAGGTCTTCAAGGCTGCATTCTTCATTCATCAATTATGGAGAAACATTACATCTTTCATATGCAAGAATGTGTGTGTGATTAGGGTTTTGTCATGTTCATGCCATTTCATACAACATATGTGATTACATTCAAGAATCAAAGCATCATTATCAATCATTGTAGATTTGAGGTATATCCTCTGATTATTTATTTAAGTATTTGCAACATTCAATTCAATGTTGATTCCTCAACTGGGGTTTGACTTAGGGAAGCCCCTATTCCCAACCTTTTTCCTCATCTTTTGGTGTGCATGAAATAGGTACGAGGTTGGGATTTTCAAAATAATCATTATTTACAGTGACAAATCAATCCCCCTTTAGTGTGAGAAAAGTTTGGAGGACCAGGGTGAATTTCACCACGATCCCAAAAAATCAGGAGGTCCTTCAAGGATCAGATCCGAGTGTGCTTATATTTCTTAGATCTAGGAGTGCACCTCAATCCGACAACTGTAGCTCACTTTTTATGTGTTTTTCATTCTCATTTCCAACACTTTACCCTAATTTCAGCAATTCAACTAACAAAAGAGGGTGAATAAATTCACACTTTGAATCCAATCAGTATTTTTAGTCCTTATCCTTGCTGGTTTGTGACTAAATCTATTGGATTCAAACCCTCTTTTGAATGTAAAGGTCTCGAAGAAAAAATTGGTGGTTTTCATCCTTCTTGTGGTGGAAACCCTAATATTTTCACCATTACAAAAAGTTACTCTATATTAATAAGAATTGATAATGTCATGTTCTATCATGTCATCCTACTAGAGTACTTACTCCCTTATCATGAATACCAAATAAAAAATATTACTTTGATTACATTCATGAGATGATTTGGTTATCCATTAGGAAACTTACCAAGGAACAATTAGGTACTTCTTCAATACTTTGAATCTTTTATCATCAAACACTTAGGTATTTATGCATAATAACCATTATCATACAATTACCCAAGAAAATCTAATAAATTTAATGTTTGACTATAAACATTAATATAACTCATTAATTAATATATGATGTATCAAGTTATTCAAGTAAAGTACCCATGATCTCTAATTTAAGATATTTATGACATAAAGGTGCTCATAATGCACTAAATCATACTTGCATTCTTCTTAACAAAATATTATAGTAGAAATATTCTATACTACAATAATGATGTTTCCACAAGTAAAGACATAGGCTAATAAGTAATGATCAAAATGGTATTGTTACAAAAGCACATGATAGAAAATATCATGCAAATGTAATTTCAAAGTTATAATGCAAACATATCCAATTTTGCAAAATATGGAAGCTTAAACAAACTTATAGACTCAAGTGATGTCATGGGGCTTAAGCACAATGTTGTGTTGCACTTGGAGCTAACTGCGCAAGTTTGGCCGAAATTAGTTCAACTAAATATTTTTCCAGCCACATGGTGCCTAGTGGCGCATGTGTGGCACATAGATGGCACAAAAAGTTCAATCGAAATAAGTTTGGCCGAACTTATTTTGAGGCTAAACTATTTTATTATATAAGTTTGCATTTCCTTAGCCCCACCATTTAACAGTTGGGAGCTTTGGGAGTTCAACTGAAACACAGAGAGAGCTTAGTGACCAATCCTCTTTTTCCAGGTATGTACAAATTTCTTCCCTTTTTTATCAAGTTTTGTTTTTGTGATTTAAAAAATAAGTATATTTCTTGTTATGTATTTTTTTTGTTTTTCTAGTTTATCAATATTTTGAAAACCCTTACTATTAAACAACTAAAAAATACATTAAACTTAACAAACTTTGAAAACCCTTACTATGAAATCAGAAGAAAATTCTAATAAATACTATTAAATCATGACAAAAAAATATGTATTTTCTTATTATCCTTACTATTAAACGATAAAAAATTATAATCAATACACATACACATACACATACACATACACATACACATACACATACACATACACAGACACATACACATACACATACACATACACACACACAAACACACACATGTGTGTGTGTGCATACATATATATGTAATGTGCGTGCGCGCGCGTGTTTGTGTGTGTGTGTGTGTGTGTGTGTACTGTGTATATGTAAGTAAGTATACATATGTATGTGTGTGTGTATGTCTGTATAGTATGACTGTATGAATGTATGTGTTCATGTGTGTGTATGTATGTGCATGTGTATGTGTGTGTGTATGTATGTATGTGTGTATGTATGTGCATGCGTGTTTGTGTGTGTGTGTGTGTGTGTGT
>NC_081406.1:199663737-199721237 GCF_030272615.1 Cryptomeria japonica
TTTAGATATAGGTATACATTTACACACATAACTTGTTTTATATATATCAAAATTCAATTTTATTTTTTTTGTTAGAAAGAAGATGTCAATACCTAGTGCATGGATATTTAAAAAAAAAAAATTGATTTAGTTTACTATTTTACCCAAAGCATTGAACAAAGAAGTTCATGTTTCAATGAAAAACTTACATTCATAAGAAATAAAATAAAAATATATTAATGAAATTAAATATATTAAAAATTATAATTTTAGGAAAGCTTATAATAAGGACTAAAACTTATAAATGAATTCATTTGACCCCCCAAAAGCTAATGTAAAATTGGTTTTTTATCAACATTTGATAGATGCAAAGGAGACTCCATTGTATGTATGATTTAGAAGTAGAGAGGTTCTATCAAATAAATTTTGATTTAAGAGCCTTTGATCTAACTCTCTTCAATTAATTACTTCAAATGAGACCTCTTAAAGATTAAATCATTATATTTTCTAAAAAATGTATGATTTCAACAAAAATAGGATGTAACAAAAAATGGGAACCAACATTATGAGTTCACCCTTTATCTACAGGATCAAGTCAAAACTATAAAATCAGATGTCTCTTCTGGCTAGTTGAAGAGGAGAATATCCTTCCAAGATATGATTGTGATACAATCAATGGGTCAACTAGATGGCATTCATTTAAGAGTTCTAATTCTAACACTTGGACTATATGGACTAGGGAGCTTGCATGTTTTTGTCAATTTTGTGCTGCAGGCAAGTGTAAAGAATGTAAGAATATAGAATGGGTTGAAGAATGACAACATAAATCCTTAACACCTAGTGAGACACAATATCAAGATGTTAGAAGAAATGAAGACCCAGATCATGCATTTGCATTAGAAGATTATGATCATGTTTCAAACTACATACAACCTGGTAATTTAATTCAATTTTCTCTTTACAACTTTAAATTATATTATTTATGTATTGTCATATAATTTATGTTTGTATTTGAATTATAAATTCTTATAGGTTTTATTTCTACATATACTTAAATTTATTTTCTAGGACATGTGTATTCTATTGTTGCACCTTATGATAATGATGAGAAAACTTAGTATTGGCTTTCTAGATGTGTAGAACCTGAGAAAAAGTTGATATGTTATCAAGTAGATGATGATGGTTTTCAGTATCCAGTTGGGTTTGTTGCGGTCGTTGGCACATTACTATGCAAATAACTAACAAGAAGGAATGGATTACCATCTTTTGAAGACTACCAATCAGAAAAGAATATTATACACTATTCTCATTTGGTGGTGGCAACAAACATCAAATTAGAAAGATGCAAAGGGAGACCTGGTAATAATGTATTATGGACACTTTTAATGGAAGAGCATGGTAGAATTATAAACACAATGCAAAAGAGAGAGCATGCAAATGGTACATTAGGTTGAATCGAATTTATGCATGTAAGTTTGTGTTAATTGTGTGAACTTTTTATATGTAACTTTCTATATGTATATATGTCTTCTTTATTCTTATATCTAGCTAATTAATTTGGTGTTCAGGTGTCAAGTACAACTTTATGATGCTCAAATCTATGTAGAAGTTACAATTGATTTTTAATTCAATATAAATAAGTTTCAATGTTTACATAAATATGTACATATCCTAGTCTAATATAGTTCACATAAAACCAATTGATCTTGTCAATTATATGAACAAATAAATACTATTAATTGATCAAATTATTTATATTTAATGTTTAAATTTGTAGAAGTTACAATTGATGTTTAATTCATCTTGTAAATTACATGAATAAATAAGTAGATCATAATGAATGATAACAAGTCCATGTTATAAGTCCACCATAACAACTCATGATATACAATCACATAACAAGTCCTACTACAAATAACAGAACAAATCCATGTTATAAGTCCATCATAACAACTCATGATATATAATCACATAACAAGTCCTGATAACGTAATAACATTTCCTAATAAAATAATAACAAGGAAATGACATAATAACAAGTCTAAATAACATAATAACAAGTCTTGAAAACATAACAAGTGTCATTATATAAAGTCCATAATATAATAACATAACAAGTTCTAACTATATAATATAAGAGCTCTCATGCATCTAATCTGTAGTCCTCTTCACTCCATGTGAAGATGAATAAGATGCATCATATTGATGAATGTGCTCCTAAGATTCACCATCCTGTGTGTCTACAATATCAGTGCCTGCGCCCTCCTGTACATTATTAAAAGATAACATGAGAATACTATGTGTGTTTAATTCAAATGACTTGCATAATTCACTTATAAAGTAATTAAATAATGAACATTTAAAATTTTACCATATGACTGTGCTTAGTAATGCCCTCAGTGGTACGAGGAGGTCCACTCTAGTGAACAATAAAAGAGGTTGCAGTCAACTCCTATACTAAAAAACATTACATCAATTTTGATAATCCTATTAAATACAGGTACACAATAGACAAATTAGAATTTATATTTTTAATCATGATCTCAAATGACAATGTCGATGGTTGCATTTGGCTCAATCCCATAGCCATACCAAGAGAGATATTGGTGTCAACCTAAACAACATATATAAAGCATGAATCAAACTTTTATATACATAAATTATAAAGTATATAAAGACTACAAGTTTATGGAAGAAAAGCATACATATGGTGTCTGGTGTGTAGCCAAAGTCACTGATGGGTCATGACGTACACGTGATGCATCATCACACAACCTAGAAGCCTACAATTCAAAAAATAGGCATGAATCAGAGTTGTACATGAATTAGTAAGCATATAAACACTTTAAATTAATGAATGAAAAATATACTAGGGGTATTTGAGGTTGAGCTTAGTGATCGATGGGTCAGGGCATGAAGAACTGCCAACCTCAGTGTTACATGAAATGCCCTATAAAATTGAAAAAAAAATATCATACACATTATTAAATTCAAGTTTTAATTGTTTATTTTAAATGTACTTCAATGTATCTAGACCAAAGTGCATACTGTAACTGGGGCACCGACATCTCAAGGTGTCAAGGTAAGATGATGGCAGTCCCTTGATGACGTGGTGTCAACCCTCCTCTGTTAAAAAAAATTTGACACGTGTTATGGTTCATATGTGTATATATATGGAATTTAATATTGCACTGTAAATTATATAAATAAATTTGTACCTCTGTAGGATGATCATCATCTACGCACAAGAGATTATAATATGATGAGATGACATCATCATGTAAACCCTCAATAACATCATTATATCCACCATGGGCCGCATCACCATATCCTCCATGGGTAACATCACTCTGGGGACCCGTACATATATCCCCGCAGCTCGTGCAAACATGTCCTATGTTGGGAGTAGCCCTCACCTAGTGAAAATACTCTAACAAATTTCCTGAAAGGGCATTCAATGAACCAAGAGAAGATTCCACTACTCGATGATGAACAGGTGTAGGAACAATTGGTGCTGGAAGAGGAACAAGGGGATCATCATGCACATGATTTTTGGCTCTATCACTCAATTTGGCCCCTGGTATGCCTCGGCCAACCCCGTAGAATGATCTTATGTCCAAGTAATTGGGTTTTCTACCCAATTCAAATTCAGCCCATACTTTTTTCAAAAAATACATCAACAACTTGTGACTAGAGTGTGGTGGATGGTCAAATACCATCCACCAACACTCCCAAAAGTGTGCAACTATCTGTGGGTGCCTACACCATCTAATAGAGATAAGTGGCTTCTTGCCAATTATCTCCTCACCCGTTTTCGGGTTCACAAAATAACGTTTCAAATCACTTTTTGTAATTTTCAAATTATTGACCTCTTTATAAGAGAGGTCATCAGAATAATAAGCACACATGGACTCCCTCAATGTGCGATAGCTATCCAAATCATCATCCAATGTTTGTACATAATGCACAATGCCTTGCATACTATCTACAAGAAGTAGTAGCTATGGAGGAGGATGAGGGTCATGTCTAATGGTGTGGATATGCGTGATGAGAACTACTCAGTAGTAGGTGGAGGTGGAGGTAGAGGTGGAGGGGAAGGTGGACGTGGAGGTGGTTTCTGACCTAACAGATCATCTATGTTAATTTCATCCATGTTGTGAATATAATCTGCATATATATACAAACATGAAAATTTAAAATTACTGTTTAATTTACATTTCACCTTCCAAAAAAAAACTTTTAATTAAATACAACATTTAAAAATATAAATTTAAATAGTCAAACTTTTACGCACAATTAAAATGATGTGAGAAAGAGAGAGAGAAGGAGAGAGTTCATAAAGGGGGAGAGAGAATAAGTAATGAGAGAAAGTGAATGAGGGAGAGAGAGAGAAAAGAGAAGGAGAGAGTTCATAAAGGGAGAGGGAGAGAGAGAGAGGGGGAAGGGGAGAGGAGAGAGAGAGAGAGTAGGTAATGAGAGAGAGAGAGAGAGAGAGAGAATAGGTAATGAGAGAGAGAGTAGGTAATGAGAGAGAGAGTGAGATAGATAGATAGAGAGAGAGAGTTCATAAAGGGAGAGAGAGAGAGAGAGAGAGAAAAGAGAAGGAGAGAGTTCATAAATGGAGAGAGATAGTAGGTAATGAGAGAGTGAATGAGGGAGAGAGAGAGAGTAGGTAATGAGAGAGAGTGAATGAGATAGATAGAGAGAGAATAGCTAATGAGAGAGATAGAGTGAGACAGAGATGAAAGAGGAGAGAGTTCATAACAAGAGAGAGAGAATAGGTAATGAGAGAGTGAATGAGGGAGAGAGAGAGAGAAAAGAGAAGGAGAGAGTTCATAAAGGGAGAGGGAGAGAGAGAGAGAGAGAGAGCAAGGGGGGGAGATATAGTAGGTATTGAGAGAGATTGAGTGAGATAGAGAGAGAGAGAGAATGAGATAGAGAGAATCTTAAAAGGATTTATGGCAGAATAGGACATCTTAAGGGGATTTATGTCATCATAGGGAATATTAAGGAATCTTATGTCATAAAAGGTCCTAATAAGGGGTCCTAGGTATCTTAAGGGGCCTTAGGTATCTTAAAAGGTCCCAGGATGTACTTTAAGGGGTCCTAAGATATCATTTTAACATCTATTTATACATGTTTAACATTTATACATAACATTGGAAATATATAGAACATAAAATTTACACATATCAAACAAAAATTTAAACATTTAAACATCTAACCATACACATGTAAAACATTTAAATATATGTAGCATTGGGGTGAAAATGGGTCTAAGGATGTATTAAAGGGTTCTTGGTTTCTTACAGGGTCAAAAGATGTCTTAGGATGTATTAAGCGATCCTATAATATCTTAAGAGATCCTAGGACGTACTAAGGGGTCTGAGAGCGAGAGAGAGAGAGAGAGAGAGAGAGAGAGAGAGAGAGAGAGAGAGAGAGAGAGAGAGAGAGAGAGAGAGAGCGAGAGAGAGAGAGAGAGAGAGAGAGAGAGAGAGAGAGAGAGAGGGTAAGGGAGAGGAGAGGATTGTTAAGGAATCTTATGTCATTAAAGTTCCTACTAAGGGGTCGTAGGTATCTTAAGGGGCCGCAGGTATCTTAAAAGGTCCTAGGATATCATTTTAACATCTAATTATACATGTTTAATAATTATACATAACATTGGAAGCATATAGAACGTAACATTTCAACATATCAAAAAGAAATTTAAACATTTAAACATCTAACTATACACATGTATAACATTTAAATATATGTACCATTGGGGTGAAACTAGGTCTAAGGATGTAGTAGGATGTATTAAAGGGTTCTCGGTTTCTTACAGGGTCAAAAGATGTCCTAGGATGTATTAAGGCATCCTATAATGTCTTAAGAGGTCCTAGGATGTACTAAGGGGTCCTAGAGAGAGAGAGAGAGAGAGAGAGAGAGAGAGAGAGAGAGAGAGAGAGAGAGAGAGAGAGAGAGAGAGCAAGGGGGGAGATATAGTAGGTATTGAGAGAGATTGAGCGAGATAGAGAGAGAGAGAATGAGATAGAGAGAATCATAAAAGGATTTATGGTAGAATAGGACATCTTAAGGGGATTTATGTCATCATAGGGAATATTAAGGAATCTTATGTCATAAAAGGTCCTAATAAGGGGTCCTAGGTATCTTAAGGGGCCCTAGGTATCTTAAAAGGTCCTAGGATGTACTTTAAGGGGTCCTAAGATATCATTTTAACATCTATTTATACAAGTTTAACATTTATACATAACATTGGAAATATATAGAACATAAAATTTACACATATCAAACAAAAATTTAAACATTTGAACATCTAACGATACACATGTATAACATTTAAATATATGTAGCATTGGGGTGAAAATGGGTCTAAGGATGTATTAAAGGGTTCTTTGTTTCTTATAGGGTCAAAAGATGTCCTAGAATGTATTAAGCGATCCTATAATGTCTCAAGAGGTCCTAGGACGTACTAAGGGGTCTGCGAGAGAGAGATAGAGAGAGAGAGAGAGAGAGAGAGAGTAGGTAATGAGACATAGTGAGTGAGATAGAGAGAGAGTGAGTGAGAGGGAGAGTAGGTAATGTGTGTGAGAGAGAGAGAGAGTGAGAGAGAGAGAGAGAGAGAGAGAGAGAGAGAGAGAGAGAGAGAGAGAGAGAGAGAGAGAGAGAGAGAGAGAGAGAGAGGGGGGTTATTGTTCATTTTCTATCTATAGTTTATTGTTTGTTTTCTGTCTAGGGTTTATTGTTCATTTTTTTGCTAGGGTTAAATATTTTTTGGTAGTTTTTAAAATTTGCATCCATCAAACAATTTGTAGTTTTCTCGGTTTATGTTTTTCTTTTTGTTTTCTACCTAGGTTTTTAAGTTTTAGATATTTGTTTTTTCATGTTTTCTACAATATTTGAAAACTAAAAACAACTATTTTAAACATAAAATTAAATATTTTTTACATTATTAAACAAAAACATTTTTTCAAACTTTCAAACTTTAAACTACTCGCTAGAACTAAAAAATAACAATAAATTAACATGTTTTTAAGAAAAAAATAATTAAAAAATGAAAAAAAAATATATATAAAAAAGCTATGTACCTAACATGAGGAAAAAAATGGTTTTGGGGGTCAGCTGGAAAGCTGAAAATGGGCACCCATGCTTCCTCAATTTTCTCACCTATTTTGTGAATAGTAAAAATGAGGACAAAAAGGCTTAAAAAAAAAGTTAAATAAACTTACAAAACAGGTACACAATTAATTGGGCACCCGATTTGTAAAAATCATGTGCCCGTTTTGCTTCAGTGGCCCAAAGCGAAAAGGGGGTGCGTTTCTAAAAATGTGCGCCTGTTTTATTCAATGCCTCGGGCCCTAGAAGCTAAACGGGCACCCAATTCATAAAAATAGGGCTCCTATTTCTAGTGGGAAACTTTTCCAACCTGCAGAATTCCGCGATGCAATTGAGACCCAACTCCTTGCTTGCACCCATTATCAACACCTTTGCAGAGAACCCGATGCCTAAAAAAACTGGTAAACTCCTAAAAATAACCTAGAAATTGATAGAAGATGTGAAGTTCATGAAAATAGAGCATGAAGCTAGATTAGCCAATCTCGAAAACAGTATTAATGAACTAAAGGGCAATCTCAGGGGTTTGGTGGAGATTAGTAAAGAGGTTATGAAAAACAATGCTAAAGGTCTCAAAAAATTGAATGAGAAAATTGCAGTTCATAAAGCCTACCCGCTCAACAGTATTCCACCATCAGCTACCAAGTCTAAAGAGAAGAATCTAGATATAAATCCACAGGGTGTGGTAGGGTAGGTCTCTACTGGACCATCTACCAGGACTAGGAGTAGGAACTAGGAGAAAAGTGCCATGAATACCATCATGGAGGAGCTTGAAGACATACACAAAAATATAATAGAAAATTTTTGAGCTTATGGAAGCTCTTGGTTAGATTTTTGGTTATTTTTTGGTTGTCTTGCCCAGGTTTATCTACTATATTTTGTTGGGCTTTGTGGGGTATTTCTCCTATTTCTGTCATCATTTGGATATTGGTACTTCTTTGGTTTAATACTATTTTGATCATTTTGTTTTTGGATTTGAGTTTTGGCTCCCTATAAAAACGGTTTTATCTTAATCAAAAACATAATCATATATAATAATAATAATTTAGTATTAATTACAATATCACAATATACTTATGTTTTAACATTAATTATAATATAATAATATAATAATTTTTTAAGTTGAATAATGAACAAATGTGATATATTTGGGTATCATTTTGATGCAGAGGTAGGGATAAGTACAATGAAATTCAACATTCAAAGGCCATGGTTACATTTTCCATCTTTTAAGTGCTATTGGATGTACTCTTGAGGTTTCTAGACTTGAACAATCATTAGGCTTTAGACCACCAACACTAGACAGTATGTACTTACTACTAGTTTTGGGCTTGCGAAATTACAACAATAACAACTTTGTGGATTCCAACATTTCTAACACATCTCCTTGAATACAAACACAAAGCAAAAGAACCTTTTTCCTTCTTAATGCAATTTTTGTCTCTCACTGGTTTTTAACAGTCTGATACACAGGAATATCAAAATTTCATTGCATCACCACACGTGTAAACTTCCACATCAGGCCCTACAAACTTAGGACATCAAATGAATCATAAAAAAATCCATTCCACCAAGTTTTAGGATTTTGTAATGGTGGATGGCAAAGTTATGCATTTTTTTTGTTCACTGGTTACCCTAGGTAGGGTTTATACCGGTTTGAGAAGAAATTACTATAACTTGCTTATTTATTAACAAAATTGAATGAGATAAAAAGTTATGGAAAGTAGATTCAATGGTATTTCATTCCCAATTGGGATCAGATCATTTAATTAATTATACAATCCATACCATTTGCTGCAACAACCGACAACTTAAAAAAGAAAAGTCTTATAGGGCTGCCTATGGTAAAATGACTATATAAGTTTCTCCAAACTCAATGAAAAAACACCAAAAAACTTTAAAAGTAAAGGTGATTCATCCCTTTATCAATATCAATCAAGCTTAGGACTGTACCAGGATGTATAGATCCGTACCATGTAATAGAGTAGAAAAAAGTGGAGAAGTGTAGAAAATTGTATGTTTTCATTGTTCAAATTTTAAAAACAAAAAATTCAACCCTTGGGTCATACAATGTAGGATTATTTATTCCCATACAATCATCTATCACCATTCCAACCAATCCCAACTACCTTATAATAACTCTATGAAAAGTTAACAAGAAAATGCAAAAAGTTGGAAAGACAACTTTGAAATTTTTTGACAACTTTTACAATTTTGAACCAATTGACCCCAAACTTGCAGAAATGGGTCCAAATGAATAGTAATGACCCAAATTGACTTTAATAACATGAAAAAACAAAAAATTAACCAAAAAACCAACTTTGACCATTGTGAGCAAAAGGGTGCTCGTGCACCACATTTACATAAGTTTTTCAAAAAATAGATATGTTAGTATATTAATTGACTGAATATATTGTACAAATTTTCATTCTTACAATGTAAAACAAATTCTATTATTATAGTATTTCAAAACAAAATCCAACTACAACCAAAGAAATGGTAAACAAAAATTTATAAATTAGATCCATATGAATAAATTATTCTATAAATATAAAATAATCATATCCATAAGCAAGGAGTCCCCAAATGGTACATTTTGTAAGCCTATTCAAAGAAGTATTGATCATATTTATTAACTAACTTAAAATTGGAAGTAAAGTGTGTGTGTGTGTGTTTAAAATTTGAATATAAAACATTAGATGAAAGCAATCAAATTTTACAAAATAGAATATAAAATTGGTGTTAGGTAAAAAAATGAAAGAGAGAGAGGGAGATTTATGTAGAGGGAGGGGATGAGAGAGAGAGAGAGAGGGGGGGGGGTGTTAAAGCATGATGCAAGCCTATTTCTTTTGATAGTTTCCCCTCAACCTAGACTTAGGAATCCCTAACTATTGCATCTTCTTTATCTTTGTTGACCTAACCCATTTATTGACTTGACTACCTCCTTGCTTTTCTATAATGACATCCACTTTACCTTTTTGGTTGTGAAACCTCAACCAAAACCTATTAAGATATTTAGGTAATCAGCTTGAATAGACCACAACATGATCTATCTTAATGGAAATTCCTAAAATGTGGAATTTGAATTTTGTAACTAGATATTGGAATGTGCATAAGTTATAGCCTAGGGGATGAGACCATATATGTGATATAGTCTAAGATAACAAAATATACAAAGATTAGAGACAATGCTATTTCAAATTGGGAAGTTAGTATATATGAATGCTAGATTCAATATTGATATGAATGAATGCATAAAAAATTCCAAGATAGATAGCCACATTGTGCATCAATAACATCCACAAACAATGAGAAAAATTAGAAAGAAATTATAAATTATAAAAAAATATTGTTTATAAAAAGAATCAAGCGAAAGTGCATAACACTTATGGATGGGGCACTTATTCTCATCATTGACTAGTAGGGGAAATTAATTTTACTTATTTTATTGAACTTTATTGTAACAATTATATAGAAGGGGAACTTATCCTCATAAATTTAGAGGGGGAGAGGGGGGGTGTTCTTTCATTGAATTTGGTTACATTCATATATGGTAGTGTCATGTGATTGCTTATATAAGTTTGTTGCTTAAACCTTAGCAACATAGGCCATCCCTTGTAACTGTTGAATTTGTAATGTTGGAGCTCTACTACAATTTAGATATCAAAGAAAGGTTATGAAATAGGGGTGCTAAAATAATGTAGCTAGTGCATAATAAAAAAAATGTCACGTGGTTGAGTACAATTTGTTCCCTTCTTTTTACATTTTCATCCAAATTTACCTCTAGAGTTTTTATTAATTAACTAAAATAAATACCCATATCCGCAATTCATGTAATTACACAACATATGAACATGAGAAAGGGGAATACATTCAAAATTTTAAATTTTATCCACAATGACAATATATTTCTTCTTGATAAGAGTTATAATATAATCTCTAAACTTAAAATAATGGAAGCTGGAGTGAAAGAACACTATAAAATGGGAGCAACAGTCATTGAAAGACATACAAGAAAGAACATGTCATTTTTTGTCAAAAACAAGTCTATTCAAAATTTCTTAGCCTTAGCTCGATTGACATGTTCAATAATTTTCTATTTATTGAATTGTATTTTATTCATTTGTGAATAATTTATTTTAATAGTTATATGTCATATTCCCAATATTATTTTTTATGATATTATTAAAATGCTTAATAAAAGATGATTTTGACAATTAATTACTTTAAATTTTTTTATAATAAACTTAGTGAAAACAAGAATATCATAAAAGGAGTAACTTTTAAGAAAGTATAGAAACACTTTTAAAGGGTCGTGTGCTTACGACTAATCAAAATAAACTAAATTATAACATAGGACCTTACTCTTGACCATGCAATTGTTTAATTACGTTGGATTTGGGTGTAGATTGAATTGGTCAATCACACATTTACGAAAACGAAAATGAACAGTTCTCCATTCATGGGGATTCATAGGAAAGATTTATTAAAGAAACAAAAATAAATAAATAACGTAAAGAGATCTACAATAACGTGGATGATGACCCGGCTTGCTTCAAAATATTTAACCAGTAACCAAAGCCATCGCAATCATCACCATTACTCTGCAACTCTATATTATTGAGTAAATGGGGATCTTTGTCTACATCATCCATGCAGCTCAAGAAATCATCTTCTGGAAAGTAGTGAAATAGTGAGCTTCCCAGTTTGAGCTATACTTCCACATTACTTCATGTGTACTTTTTTCCGTTGCATAATCCTGGTTTTCAACAATAAACGTGTCATCTTCAATATCTAGTGGCTCATCTAAAGAATTTGTACAACTGGATTCAAGCCAATCTAAACTTAAACTTGAATCTCCATTTACAAACTCACTGTCTATACTATTTATAGATGAAAGGATTCCGCTTGACAGATTATATGAATCATACAATGTGTTGGAGGAATTAGAGATTCTGGTGGGAGAATCAACCAAATATTTTGCTTGAATGAGACCTGAATTGCCCTCCTCCATTGATGGACTTTTCTCACTACTGTGGGAGTAATCAAGCAAGATAAGATTGTGCTCCGCCTTGGGTGACTTTGAATGATTTGTTACTGGATCGAGTTCCATTCTTGAAACCCGCTTCTTCAAGCGAGTATTCCACACATTCTTTATCTCATTATCTGTTCTTCCAGGCAGGCGTGAAGCAATAGCCGACCACCTGTATTTTACATAACACAATCTAATAACATCAGCCAAGGATATGGTGCAACAAACAAATCAGTAAAGAAAGATTATGAACAATGACCAAACCTGTTGCCCAGAAGCTGATGAAGCTTAATAATAGTGTCTTCCTCTTCAGAAGTAAAATTCCCATGTTTAATTTCTGGTCTGAGGTAATTAAGCCACCTTAGACGACAGCTTTTACCGCATCTTAACAGTCCTGCCATCACCAGAGAAGATACTTATCAGCTTTAGACTGCAGAAAGAAAAAGAAAGATGCGGAGTAAAAATTAAATTAGTGTGTAGAATTGAAACCTGCTTGTTTAGGGACTGCACGCCAGTTCCCATGGCCATTCATGCGAATAAAATCAGAGAGTATTCGATTTTCCTGAGGTGACCATGGACCTTTGTTTAGTCCAATTTTATCACAGCAGGGAGCTCGGCCCATTGTTTTGGTTTGCACTTCACACGCCTGATTCGAATTTTAATGAGCAGATGCAACTCTTAAATATTCAGTCACACAGCCGCAGTTGCTCGAAATTTCTGGGCAAGTCACAATGAATAAAAATTTCATATTTGTCATTTTGAAAGGAATGAGTCCACCCTCTTTTGAATATTACTGGATCATTTGGACAGATTCGTAGTGCTAGTGTTGACTATTTCACAGCAAATTGTGCCTACTAGGTAAAACCTGTCTTTATTATTATTAATTTATTTGTAGTGTTGGTTTGATTTTGTTGGACTCTTATTCTTTATTTTGTATTTATTTATATTATAATTAGTATTATAAATATAATTTATTTCTATATAAATTGACTTGATATATTGTATCATGTAAAACAAACTCTGTTATTACAATAATTGAAAGAGGAAATCCATCTACAATCAAAGAAATGTTCAACAATATTTATAAATACAATTTCTATGAATGAAATATTCTATAAATTTCATATAATATAATGATATTTTTATTATTTTTATTGATCTCTTATTTAATATATTATTTTATTTTATTAATTTTATATATATATATATATATATATATATATTAGATACATTTATTTAGACAAAACTAACATGAGTTATTGAAAAGTTAATAGTAATCACCTTAGATCCACCTACCATAAAAAAATAATATACCATTTAATCAAGAAGTTCATAGATGATACCTTTTGTAACCCTATGCAAAAGAAGTTTGGTTTTCTTTAATGTTAATGTGGGAACAATATAGATTATTTGATGATGTGGGGGAGTCTGATGGTCTGCATTTGCTGTAGGCACCATTGATTTTCAATGGCACTGCATGTCTATGCATGCGTCTGCATGCATCTATAATGCTTCCACTTGCCTTTCTTCTACTTGTTGATAGTTTTTTTAAGTGTGTATAAGTAGGTCCAGATCGGGTTAGAAGGTTGGATCACTCTGCATGCTTGTGCATTTCAATGAATGCATCTTTATTGCTTCCTTCTATCTTAAAAATGCCAAGGTGTTTATAGCAAGTCATTGATGTGTTTGGTGATAACTCAAAGGGAAAAATGCTAGTTCCCATCTTGTATATGGATATCAACATCCAAGACCCCGTGATGAACACTGAATACAATAATGTAACTTTCATAACTAAAAACATACACAAGCACTTGGTAGAAATTAGAGCTAACCCAAAGAAGGTCAATTTGAAGTGGTGTTCTCTCCTTTGGCACATGTTCTTGTATTTATTAATTATAAGGATGATATAATTAATAGAAGATGCATCCAATTCACCATTCATAGGAGAAGAGATGACAACCCTAGATCCGTTCTTAGCACAACTCCTGACAACATGCTCAAAAACCATAAAGACATTATAAGGTGAACAAAACTTATAACCTATGCCATTTCACTTAGAGTAGAGAGTGGGTTTAGGAAAATATACAAAAATGTAATACGTATTTAGAGCTCTGTCACCTAAAGAGTTTAAGAGAAACCCCTTTTTCAACCCCAAGAATTTACCATCCAATATCATCACTTGAGAATTATTATATTTCTTGGAGGACTTTAAATGGGATTTCTTTAACAAATCCATCGGAAGCAAATTGACATTATGAAAGATATCACAAGTACCATCATCCCTTAAAAAGCAAAGAAATTTAAACTAGATGAAGAAGAAGGAAGATCTTCTTCCTCATCCAAAAAATAGATACTCTTCTCCTTTTCACAAGCCTAATCCCCATTAAGAAGATCTAGGTTCTCTTAAAGGCATGCCTCTAATAGAAATTTGTACTCCTCACTCTAAGAAACAAACCAAGGATCAATGGGTTCCTCAACTTCAACAATATCCTCAACAAAGACCCCCACCATAGGAAGTTCTTGTAGAAGGGGGAAACACAAAGATTTCTTCCACAGGCAAATCTTTAAAAACCACCACAAAGGAGTCCACCTACAAAGTAGATCTAGTGAGCACAATCTCACCATCTTTTTGAACTACCCAAGGAAAATTGGACACATTAAAAATTGGAGACATCGAATATATTGTCTCTGCACCTAACAAGCATAGAGTTTCTGCAAGTAGAGAAAGGAGAAAACCCTATTAGCCATGATATTGGAAGAGTGGTAGGAAATTGATTTATTTTTAGAAGGTATTGGTAAACTCGTAAAAAATAGATTGCCCTAACCATCACCTAACACATCCTTCCTTGTCCTTGAATATGGATTGTTATTAAATTGATAAAATAATGATTAATTGCCCATGGTAAAGTCTTAAGAAAACGTAGATGAAATCTTAGGTGATGGTAAATTTAGATCATTATATGTATTTTTATATTTTGACTTGAGACAAAAGAACACATGAATTTAGTAGTATTAAGCATGCTAGTGCGAAAAGGGACCTGATTGATAAAGTAACTAACTAGGAAAACATTTATCTAATGTAACACCCCCTTAAGTGGAAGTTAGAGGGAAGTGAAATCCCCTAAAGATGAATGCATTAAATGTATAATATAGGCCTCCAAAATTAAAAATTTTGAGATACTCATGTAAAAATAAAAAAATCTCTCCTAGCTATAAAAAATGAGAGAAGTTGACAAGAAAAATCCTCTCTATAGGAGATAAAGGCATGAAAAATTTGAAGGAAATAAGGAATGAAGATGACCACTTTAAAATGAATTTGAATCACAAATATAATAAAAATCCCCTTAGATACAAGAAAAAAAATATGGGCTAAGAAGCCTCCAAAATAATTTGTAGAAAGAGTACGAATATGAAGATGAACATGAATAACACCATTGAAAAATTAAGAGAATATAAACAACTAGTAAAAATGATTGCTATAGTGTTGAAATTGAAAAATTCTCCTGACAAATCAAGTTGAATATAAAAATCAATGAATTTTTTTTGCATCAATCATCCCAATGACACTACTCAAGAAATGATCAAATGGAGAAACAAGACAATAATTTTATATTCAAACATATAGCCATTGCATCAATCCATATGAGTGACTATAATGACACTATTCAACAATACAAAGAATAATTCAAGTAAAAAATATAGGTGCCAATAGCATAAAGAACTAATCAAATGAGGATGGGACCACCTCAATAAATAGAAACATTGGAGTATTTATATAGTATTTGTTCCATCTCATCAAAATGTATGGGTAATTAGTTGCTAAATATTCCTAGTATATAAGAATAAAAACTAAGTACAAATTCACTCTAAATTGAAACTAGAGAAGCATTAGAACAAACAATATGATACCCCACATAATATTGACAAGGGATAGGTATTGTAGGTCCAATAGAATTGAGTGTCATAATGTAGTGTATGAATAATAAGAAAAATCATAAAAATTGACATTAGATAGTAGTTAAAATTAAAAGAAGGGTACAAAAAATAAGACACATCCATAAACAGGGATAGTGTTGTGATTGTAAATAATGACATGCATATAAAACCCCCATGACACTTTTATAGTGTAGTGCAAGTACAAAAAATGGCACAACATAATGTGTAAGATCTTGAAAATACATGCACAATGGAGGAACTTTATTTCAATGTGTTTAAAAACAAAAAAGTGCAATCAATAGATGTTCACAATGCTGAAAGATTACTACATGTTGAAAAGACATATAGATTTGAGCTAAAATAAATTCATCTCATGTAGACATAACTTTTTCAGGTTTCAAAATGTCTAAGTAATCAACCAAAATATAAAATAATGATAAACTAAATAAAAGACATCTAATTTAGGTTCTAAAAGGATGAATGGATTGTTGGCATTATGGATGAATTTATTATCTATTGGATTTATGTTTTGTAATTGATGTCAACACTAGGTGTTATGGTTGGTTACCGATAGACAAGTTTTGGTTAACTGTAGAAGATCTAGTGTTACCGGCAGAAGAGACTATTTGTTGGACACTTCCGACATGTTTCGATCAGTGAAGTATGTTTGATTTCATGTGTTATATTCTCCATGAACATGTTTTAGTTAGTTGGTATTAGCTTGGTAATTAGATGATATCATACACTCTAGTAAACCCTTACCAGCACTGGTTTAAGGCTTTATCGGAAGTGCTTTCATTGAGGAATCGTGAAAGGATGCATACTTGGTGTTAGTGCAGCTTCTTCATGGATTTCAGGATGCTAAAGATGTTCTTTGATCATGCTTCAACTATTTGAAGATATTGCTTTGGCATGGTGGACCCAGAATAGGTTTGGTACCTATCTAGGTTATGGACCGGTATCATACTAACGTGTACTCTACACGTTATCGGGATGACTTGAGATGATTTAAGGATTTTTTATTATTGTTTTGGTCTTAAGCCGACATAGCATATCATTGTAATATGGAATCATGTAATGATCTTATTGTAATATGTTTAGGTTGCCAACGTAATTGGTTTATGCTTTAGGGTTTGTATAAATAAGAGGTAGAAACTCTTTGTAGCATATCATGGCTATTGGAAAAGTCATTGTCAAGGAATGTAATGTGTGAATATTGTAATATCATTAAGGCAGAGGAGTTGGTTGATCATTGGTGATCGAATTGGATTCAAAAGAGGATTTAGTCCTCTGGCATTGAGCTTAACCAGGACTATAATCGGGTATGGTAGATGGTATTTCTAGAAGTTCACTCTATTGGATTGTTGTCCATTTATCTTGAGATGGTTGTAGCCTCTTTGTAGTCAGTGAGACTCTTTTGTAATGAGTAGTACGCTCGAGGTAGTGTGCCTTCCTACAAGTGCAGGCCCCTCATTGTAACACATACTTTCTGCAGAAGTATCATTTGACTATGGGTAGGCTTTCCACTGTGGTTTTTCGCTTTCCAGGTTTTCGATGTACAAATCATGGTGTTATGTGCTATGGTTGCTTCGCATTGATTATTTGGTTAATTGTTAAGTTGTATTTTTTACTAGTATCTGTTCCTACCGGCATCTGTATGTGCTTTAATAGTACATGATTTGTTGAAGGTTGTATTGTGGATTAAAAGTTATAACATGTTAACAACTGATTCACCTCCCCCCCCTCAGTTGTTCACTAATTATCCTAACAATTGGTAGCAGAGCTTTGGTCCCCTTTTGCAAAAGTTTAACCTACTGTCAAAACTGCTAAACTTGATGGTTACCCAGTGAGATATGAAAACTTGAAAATGAAAGATAATGAAAGAATTGATGTGTTTATGGAAAGAGTAAATGAGATTTTTATGTGAATCCAATGTTGTGGAGGATTTCTAAGTAAAGATGAAATAGTTTCCAAAGTCTTGAGAGCCCTTCCACCAGCTTACAAGATGAAGAAAACTGCAATTAATGAGTTAAGAACAATGGAAAAAACTTTAGTTAACAAAGACATTTTGATTGGAAAATTATCTACTTTTGAGCTTGAAGAATTTGGATCTTTTGGAGCTGCAATGTCTGAACCTGCTTTCCATGCATCATTATCAAAATCTACCAGCAAAACTGATTGGAAAGCCCTATATGCAAAATAATTGGAAGACATGAGGAAAGAAGATGAAGAACTTGAGCAACTTGAAGCCTTATTTGCTAGAAGAGTACCTAAAGGACGAATTGGAAGTAAGTATGAAGGAAAAGAACCTCTTAAATGTTTTTCATGTAATAAGATTGGTCATTTTGCATCTAGATGTCTTGAAAGGAATGCAAGGTTTGAGGAAAGAGTTAAGAAATCTTTTAAGACTAACCCGAAAATATATAGATTCAAGTTAAGAGTAAACAATGCTACATAGCAGATGAGGAAGGAGTAATTGATGACTCTGGAGATGAACTGACATAAGACTCTGCTAGTGGATTTGGAAATGGAAAGGAATGGGTGTTCTATGATTTGAAGAAAGATGAGTTGGAACTAACTATCAAGAATGAATAAAAAGCCTTGGCAATAAAAGTTGAAGACAAAGATGAATGGGTAATTGATAGTGGATGCTCACATCATATGAATGGAGATAAAGGGAAAATTTGTCCCTATAAGAATAAAATAGCGATCAAGTCAGATTCGGAGATGACAAGGCATGTATGATCAAAGGAAGAGGTATTATTTCTTTGGATGGAAATCATAACATTGATAATGTCTATTATGTAGAAGGTTTGAAGCATAATATTTTGAGTGTTGGTCAATTGATTGATAAGGGTTTTCAACTTTACTTTAAAGATAGAAAATGGAAAATCATTAACAAGACTAGTTTGGAGATTGTAACTGATATTCAGACAAGAAGTAATATCTTTCACTTGAACACTAGTAATAAGACATTCTTGATTGCTCATATTGATGAGAGTTGGCTATGGCATAAGAGGTTGTGTCATGTTAATTTTGATTGTCTTGTTAAGATCAGTTCAACTAAGGTAGTTAGAGATATACCTAAGATTATGAATCCTCATAATCCGGGTTGTAAGGAATGTCAATTGGGTAAGCAAGTTAGAAGTTATTTTAAGAGCATACATGAAAAATCTAATGATGTACTTTATTTGATTCACACTTACTTATGTGGTCCAACAAGGACTAGAAGCTTTCAAGGTGATAGGTATTTCATGCTAATTATTGATGACTATTCTAGAATGATGTGGGTGACTTTTCTAAGGGAGAAGTCTAAATCTTTTGAAAAATTCAAGATCTTTAAAGCGAATGTTGAAACTAAAACTGGATTGAAAATCAAATGTCTAAGATCAAATCATGGTAGTCAGTTCTCTTCTCATTAATTTAATAGTTATTGTGAGACAAATGGAATTAGGGGACAACTATTTGCACCTAGGACTCCTTAGCAAAATGAAGTAGTTGAAAGAAAGAATAAAACCATTTTGGATGCAGCAAGATCTATGATGATGGAAGCCAAATTACTTGATATCTGTTGGGAAAAATGGTGTCTCAACCTTGCATTTATGCGAGGTTACTATTTATAGCAAGTTTTCATTTGCGAACAAAATGGTGCGAAACTCTCCCTGAAGCTTCTGGTTGGCTAGATAAGCATTCTGGTAAAGTTGCGTCGCAAGGTCACAGCTAGTTTTGAAGATATTAATGTTTTTGTCTTGGAGGGGTGCAATAAAATATTTAAACTTAATTTTGGTGACTTTAGAGGCTCCAAAACGCCCTTAAAATTGGCCATAACTGGTGAAGATTGTTACAAGGTGATAGAGCACTTCGCGAGCTTTCCGACGCTTTAAACGGTTCGTCAATCGGACACCCGGTTCTCAAGTTATGGCCTCCGGAAGTTTGTACTCCTGAAATAGGAAAAATAATTTGTATCGGATACATAAATGAGCTGTAAAAGGGAGCGACACGTGTTGATGTGTGCTTTAACATGTCATAGAAGGGAGATAAGGTCGGCTACACCTTATTGGGTGGTTTTAGCCCATGGTTTTGTAATACCGTTTGACGGTTTCTTGTATTGTATCTCCTATTTATGAGGTGTGTGAGATAGAGGTTGTGTGTAAGAGTCTTATGGCTATTGAGTTGCCTCTGAATCTCTGATTAGTGGTACTCCTGCGAAGAGCTTGCTCTGCAAGTATGTTGTAATCTATTTTTGATTTCTGAATAAAATATTGAGCTGCTTTTGGAGGGTGGGGTTTTTCTCCCGAAAGGGTTTTCCCCACGTAAATCATTGTGTTGTGGTATGAATGCTATTATATCCATTTCTATTTTCTGTAACTGTTGTAACGATCTGAAAAAGTTTTGCATTACCCTCCTCTCAAGGTTAGTGTAGGAAGTTGTTTCCGCTACTTAACTTCCTTACAAGTGGTATCAGAGCCTGATCACCTTTGGTTTCAATTGTGGGCAGTTGGGTTTTTTGAACTAATCCAGAATTGAGTGGGAGCTTGTGCAGAAGACACTTTTTGATCTTGTTGCAGGAATATTCAGATGGCGAGTTCGTTAGGGAGAATAGAGGTGGAGAAATTTAATGGAAGTAATTTTGAGATGTGGAAGCTGAAGATGGAAGATCTGCTAATAGATCGAGATCTTTGGGATGCTGTTGATGCGAATGTCCAAAGGCCCTCAGATCCTACTGCGGCAGCTCAGTATGATGTTATGGACCGAAAAGCCAAGGGTCTAATCAGACTGTGCCTGGCAGACTCTGTTCTAATCAATGTCCATGAAGAGAACTCTGCAAAGAAGCTATGGACTAAGCTTGGTGAGATGTATCAAGTGAAATCTTTATTAAATCAAATTTTCTTAAGAAAGAAATTGTATTCCTTGAAGATGGAAGAGGGTGGACGAATTGTAGACCACCTGGAAGCATTCAATATGTTGGTGGCTCAATTAGTATCCGTCGGTGTTAAGATGGACGAGGAGGAGAAATGTCAGATCTTGCTTTGTTCTTTGCCTGATTCGTGGGATTCTCTTGTTATGGCTATCGGTAGTACTTCTGTTGTTTTGAAATCTGAAGACGTGGTGGGTGCCCTACTCGGTGAAGAGATGCGAAGGAAGGTATCCATCAGTTCAAAGGAAGCCCTAACCTTTCATGGAAGACCTAAGGAGAAAGGCAAGAAGAATGAGAAGCATGACAAGTCCAAATCCAAAGGGAGATCGAAATCTCCTGGAAAGTCCAAAGTCATTTGCTGGAACTGCGGTAAACCGGGTCACATCCATAAGGACTGCAAAGAAGAAAAGAAGAAGAAGAAAAAGAAAAAGTTTGATTCTGATTCTGAGTCCAACAAGGAAGATGGCGATGCATTTATTGCGGCTTTGGCGACTCATGCAGGTAATGATGCCTGGCTAATTGACTCAGGTGCATCTTTTCATATGACTTCCAATAGAGGTTGGTTTTCTGAATATGAAGGATTTAATAGAGGTAAGGTGTACTTGGGTGATGATTCACATCTAGACATTGTTGGTCGAGGTAAAGTTAGAATCAGGTTTTCTGATGGTAGAATAAAAAGGATTAATGGTGTGCTGCATATCCCTGGATTAAAACAAAACCTGTTATCTGTGAGCAAACTGATAGATGCGGGTGTGCAGGTAGTCTTTTCTGAAGCAGGATGTAAGATGATTAAGGGTGCTATGGTAGTTGCTAGAGGTGTCAGGTTTGGCACTTTGTATAAGCTTGAAGCATACACTGTTGAGTGTAATAGCACTTCTGTAAAAAGTAAATCTGCGGATACTTCACTGGAAGATTTGAAGGTTTCACCTTCAACAGATGGAAATGGTTTTTGGGTACCTAAGGGTGCTCTTTCGTCTGAAGCAAAGTTACCTGCAGAGAAGACTATGTTATGGCACCAGAGACTTGGCCACATTGGAGAAAAGGGTCTAAGGACCTTGAAAAATAAAAACCTTGTTGAAGGTTTGAATGACTGTAACCTTGACTTTGATTTCTGTGAGCATTGCATTTATGGAAAACAAAACCACGTTCAGTTTTACTCGAGTTCTCATAAAACTTGTGGTGTTTTGGATCTTATCCATTCTGATGTGTTTGGTCTAGTAGATGTCTCTTCGATTGGAAAATCCACATATTATGTTTCATTTATTGATGATTTTAGTAGAAGGACATGGGTTTATTTTCTAAAGAGTAAATCTGAAGTTTTTAGTCGTTTTAAAGAATTTAAAGCAATGGTTGAGTTGCAGACTTGAAAGAAAATAAAATGTTTGAGAACTGATAATGGTGGTGAGTTTTGCTCTAATGATTTTGATAGATTCTGTAAAGACTGTGGAATTAACAGGCAGAAGACAACTCTGTATTCTCCACAGCAGAATGGAGTTGCAGAAAGAATGAACAGGACACTGATGGAGAAGGCTAGGAGTATGTTGAGTGGTGCTGGTCTCGAACAAAAGTTTTGGGCAGAGGCTGTTGCCACTGCTTGCTACCTGATTAACAGGTCTCCTATATCAGCTCTTGTTGATAAAACGCCTATGGAAGCATGGTCAGGTCACAAGCCTTCATTGAGACATCTTAGAGTTTTTGGTTGCGAGGCATATGCATATGTGCCAAAGGAGAAGCGAACAAAGTTGGAGAACAAGGCTATGAAATGTATCTTCATCAGGTATAGTTATGGTGTGAAAGGATACAAGCTTTGGGACCCTGTTGCACAAAAGGTAATTCACAGTAGAAGTGTTATTTTTAGAGAAATTAAGTCTCCTTCTATTACATTGCAGCCAGAACAGACTAAAAAGGAAGATGTGATTCAACTTCCTTCTACACCTGAAAGAGTTGAATCGAGACCCCTAGATAGGCAAGAATTTGAGGAGAGCTCGTCTAGCTCTGAATCTTCAGAAGAGGAGGAAGAACCTCCAACTCAGCTTGTTCAAAGGTCTACAAGACATAGACAACCACCTGAAAGGTATTCACCTGATGATTGGAGATGTATTTTTGCTCTGAATACTAGTGTGGATGAACCGAAATCTGTAGAAGAGGCATTAGGTATGAATGATGCAAAATCCTGGAAGATTGCTATGGAGGAAGAAATGGCAGCTTTGAAAAAGAATGATACATGGGATCTTGTACCATTGCCTGAAGGACGAAAACCTGTTGGTTGTAAATGGGTGTTCAAGAAGAAGATTGGTTCAGATGGAAGCATTGAAAAGTATAAAGCAAGGTTAGTTGCAAAAGGCTACTCTCAAGTTGAGGGTGTTGATTACGGTGAGATATTTTCTCCTGTTGCAAAAATGACGTCCACTAGATTTTTTCTTTCTATTGCTACTGCTTATGATTTAGAGGTTGAGCAAATGGATGTGAAAACTGCTTTCCTTCATGGTGATTTGGAGGAAGATATTTATATGACACAGCCGGAGCACTATGTGGTGAAAGGCAAAAGTAATTTGGTCTGTAAATTGAAGAAATCTTTGTATAGCCTCAAACAAAGTCCTAGGATGTGGTACCAGAAATTTGATACATATGTGTTGAGTTTGGGATTTGAACGTTCTAAATGAGATCACTGTGTTTATTATAAATCTTATGGTGATCATTTCTTATTCATTGCATTGTATGTTGATGATATGTTATTCATTGGTAAAGGGAAAGGTATGATTTCAGAACTGAAGTCTCAGCTCGCTGCTAAATTTGAAATGAAAGATCTTGGTGCAGCAAAGCACATTCTTGGGATGGAAATTAGAAGAGATAGGGTGAACAGAAAGGTATGGCTAGGTCAGAGTAAGTATGTGAATTCAGTGTTACAGAGGTTCAACATGCAAAATTGTAGACCATTGAGTGTTCCTTTTACAGTTGGAACGAAACTATCTGTTTCAGATTGTCCTACATCCCCATTGGAGATGGAAGACATGAGCAGAGTTCCTTACCAGAGTGCGGTTGGAAGCTTGATGTATGCTATAGTCTGTACTAGACCAGACATTGCCCAAGCAGTGGGAGTACTTTCTAGATATATGTCTAATCCTGGTAGAGTTCATTGGGATGCAGTCAAAAGAGTCTTCAGATATTTGAAGGGTACTTCAGAGTATTCTTTGTGTTATCATGGTAATTCAGTTGGAGACATGACTTCCCTTGATATCCATGGTTATGTGGATTCAGATTGGGCAGGTGATATTGATAGCAGAAGATCCACCAGTGCTTATGTGTTTACTTTGTTTGGTGGTGCAATTAGTTGGATGAGTAAGCGACAGGCTGTGGTTGCTTTATCCACTACTGAAGAAGAGTATATGGCAGCTACTCATGCTTGTAAAGAGGCCATTTGGCTTAAGAGACTATGTTTGGATATTGGAATAAAACAAGGTACAGTGACAGTTTACTGTGACAGTCAGAGTGCAATTAGCCTAGCTAAGAACCCGACATTTCATGCTCGGACCAAACATATTGATGTTCAGTATCATTTTGTTAGAGATATGGTCGAAGATGGTAGGGTGAAGCTGGTTAAGGTGGAAACTTTGATGAATGTTGCAGATGCTTTAACTAAGGCTATGAGCACAAAGAAGTTCAGATGGTGTTCAGAGTCTATGGGCCTTATGGCCCCTAGCAATTGATTCATTGTGTTGACATTCCCTTCCGCTCTTGCAAGGTGTTCGACAAGTGGGAGATTTGTTGGAAAAAATGGTGTCTCAACCTTGCATTTATGTGAGGTTACTATTTATAGTAAGTTTTCATTTGAGCACAAAATGGTGCGAAACTCTCCCTGAAGCTTTTGGTTGGCTAGATAAGCATTTTGGTAAAGTTGCGTCGCAAGGTCACAGCTAGTTTTGAAGATATTAATGTTTTCGTCTTGGAGGGGTGCAATAAAATATTTAAAATTAATTTCGGGGACTTTAGAGGATCCGAAACGCCCTTAAAAGTGGCCATAACCAGTGAAGCTGGTTACAAGGTGATAGAGCACTTCGCGAGCTTTCCGGCGCTTCAAACGGTTCATCAATCGGACACCCGGTTCTCAAGTTATGGCCTCCGAAAGTTTGTACTCCTGAAATAGGAAAAATAATTTGTATCGGATACATAAATGAGCTGTAAAAGGGAGCGACACGTGTTGATGTGTGCTTTAACATGTCATAGAAGGGAGATAAGGTTGGCTACACCTTATTGGGTGGTTTTAGCCCATGGTTTTGTAATACCGTTTGACGGTTTCTTGTATTGTATCTCCTATTTATGAGGTGTGTGAGATAGAGGTTGTGTGTAAGAGTCTTATGGCTATTGAGTTGCCTCTGAATCTCTTATTAGTGGTACTCTTGCGAAGAGCTTGCTCTGCAAGTATGTTGTAATCTGTTTTTGATTGCTGAATAAAATATTGAGCTGCTTTTGGAGGGTGGGGTTTTTCTCCCGAAAGGGTTTTCCCCACGTAAATCATTGTGTTGTGGTATGAATGCTATTATATCTATTTCTATTTTTTGTAACTGTTGTAACGATCTGAAAAAGTTTTGCATTACCCTCCTCTCAAGGTTAGTGTAGGAAGTTGTTTCCGCTACTTAACTTCCTTACAATATCTACTGGAGAGAAGCAGTGAGTACAACAGTCTACACATTCAACAGACTTCACATCAAAGGTGAAACTGGTAAGACCCCTTATGAACTATGGTTTGGACGTACACCTACTATCAAGTATTTTAGAATTTTTGGAAGTAAATGCTATATCAAAAGGGATGATTCAATAGGAATATTTGATCCTAGATGTGATGAAGGAATATTTCTTGGTTATTCAATTAAAAGGAAATCGTATATATGTTATAACAAAAGATTGCAAAAAATTATGGAGAGTGCTAATGTGAAAGTGGATGAATAGTACAAAAATCATTCTATATCATATGACAGGAACTGATAGTGGAAATGATCATAACTGAACCGATAATGCCTCAACCAATATAGGAAGCTAAGACCATTACACTAACACAATCAAAAAATTCAACTGTGACTGATGATCAAAGAAGTGAAACTGAAGTTCAAAAGACACCAAGGTATGTAAGATTAAATCATTATGAAGATCAAATTATTGGAGATAGAAACAAGGGAGTTATGACAAGAAGAAAACTGGCAAATGAACAGGTATGTCTTATTTCTTATGTCTTAGATTGGTTTGTAAAGGATATTCTCAAATGGAAGGAATTGATTATGGTGAGACATTTGCACTTGTAGCTAGACTTGAAGCTGTTAGACCATTTATTGCCTATGTAGCCTATAAAAACTATAAGGTTTATCAAATGGATGTTAAATGTGCATTTTTGAATGGTGAGCTTGAGGAAGAAGTTTACATTGAGCAACCTAGTGGATTTTAACTGACGGATGATAAAGATATGGTTTGCAGATTGAAGAAAGCTTTATATGGTTGGAAACAAGCTCCTAGAGCTTGGTATGCAAGGTTGGATAAATATCTTTTGAAGCTTGGTTTTACTAAAGGAAGTGCAGATAGTAATCTATATTATAAGATCACTAATAATGATATTCTGATTATTGAATTTTTGGAGGAGAAGATAAACTGTGCATGGAATTTGCTAACAATATGAAGAATGAATTTGAAATGTCCATGATTGGTAAGATGAAATTTTTCTTAGGTTTGATGATTACTCAAACTGACAAAGGGATTTTTATTTGTCAAACTAAGTATCTGAGGGAATTGTTGAAGAAGTTTGGTATGGAGAATTCCAAACCGATAAGTACTCCTATAGCTATAAGTGAGAAATTATCTATTAAGGATACTTCTACACTGATAAATCCGAGAAGGTATAAGTCTATAATTGGTGGTCTGTTATATCTAACTCAGAGTAGACCTGATATTATAAATGCACTAAGTATTATTTTAGGATATCAAAGTAATCCTAAAGAAAATCATGAATGTGCAGTAAAGGGGATATTCTAGTGTTTGCAAGGAACAACAGAAAATGGTTTATGGTATTCCAGAAATGATGATTTCACTTTATGTGCATATATTGACTCAAATTGGGCAGGAAATACTAATGATAGGAAGAGCACTTCTGGTGGAGCTTTCTTTCTTGGAAAGAAACTGGTTTCATGGATCAGCAAAAAACTGTCATGCATTTCTCTATCTACTACAGAAGCTGAGTATGTTGCAGCAATAACTAATTGCACTTAAGTCTCGTGGATGAAGAAAATGTTGAAGGATATTAGGGTAGATTATAGTGAACCAGTATTTATCTATCATAATAACTCTGTAGCTATTGCCATGTCTAAGAATCCGGTATTTCACTCTAAGACTAAGCATATTTCAATAAAGTATAATTTTCTGAAGGAGAAGGTTGAACCAAAGGAAGTCAAATTGGTTTATGTGAACACTAAAAAGTAGATTGCAGACATATTCACTAAACCGATGTCTAAGGAATCATTTGAGTATTTGAGAGACAGGTTAGGGGTTTTTGCCCCTCCAATAGAGACTTGATTGATGAAGTTTTTCATCAGTCCGACATGTATTATCAAAGATACTATTCATTCTAGCATTGATGAGTGGTGCTACTACTCAGGGGGAGTAGTTAGCTTTGAGATTCAGAAGTTTATATCATTCCTTTGATATTTTTGTCAGGTTTCTGGCATTGATGTCAAAGGGGGAGTGATAGTAATGTGAAAAATCATTCAGAACCTTATAGAGATATCATTCACAGGGGGAAAGCTATTGATTGTTGGTTGTCTTCCACATGGAGAGACTTGTTTGTCATTTCTTGGTACTTAGATGTTTTTCACATCTAGTGTTGTCATCAATGCCAAAGAGGGAGACTTGTTTGGCATTTCTTGATACTTAGATATTTTTCACATCTAGTGTTGCCATCAATGTAAAAGGGGGAGATTTTTGGCATTATGGATGAATTGATTATGTGTTGCATTGATGTTTTGTCATTGATGTCAACACTAGCTATTATGGTTGGTTATTGACAGACAAGTTTTGGTTAATGGTAGAAGATCTACTGTTATTGGCATAAGAGACTATCTGTTGGACACTTTCGACATATTTGGATCAGTGAAGTATGTTTGATTTCATGTGTTATATGCTCCATGAGAATGTTTTGGTTAGTTGGTATTGTCTTGGTAATCAGATGCTATCATACACTCTGGTAAACCCTTATCGACACCAGTTTAAGGCTTTACCGATAGATCTTTCATTGAGGAATCATGACAGGATGCATAGTTCATGTTGGTGTAGCTTCTTCATGGATTTTAGGACATTGAAGATGTTCTTTGATCATGCTTCAACTATTTGAAGATATTGATTTGGCATGGTGGACCCAGAATAGGTCCAATACCTATCTATGTTATGGATCGGTATCATGATAACGTGTACTCTACATGTTATCGGGATGCCTCGAGATGATTTATGGATTTGTTATTATTGTTTTGGTCTTAAGCTGACATGACATATCATTGTAATATGGAATCCTGTAATGATCTTATTGTAATATCTTTAGGTGGCCGACCTAATTGGTTTAGGCCTTAGAGTTTGTATAAATAAGAGGTAGAAACTCTTTGTACCGTATCATGGTTATTGGAAAAGTCATTGTCAAGGAATGCAATGTGTGAATATTGTAATATCATTCATGTAGAGGAGTCGGTTGATCATTGGTGATTGAGTTGGATTCAAAAGAGGATTTAGTCCTTAGACACTAAGCTTAACCAGGACTGTAATCAGGCATGGTAGATGCTATTTCGAGAAATTCACTCTATTGGATTGTTGTCCATTTATATTGAGATGGTTGTAGCCTCTTTGTAGTTAGTGAGAATCTTTTGTAATGAGAAGTAAGCTCTAGGCAGTGTGCCTTCCTGCAAGTGTAGACCCCTCATTGTAACACATACTTTTTGCAGAAGTATCATCTGACTGTGGGAAGGCTTCCCACCATGGTTTTTCCCTTTTGGGGTTTTCCATGTACAAATCATGGGGTTATGTGGTATGGTTGCTTTCCATTGATTATCTGGTTAATTGTTATGTTGTGTTGTTTACCGGTACTTGATTTGTTTAAGGTAGTATTGTGGATTAAAAGTTATAATATTTTAATAACTGATTCACCCCCCCTCTCAGTTGTTCACCGGTTATCCTAACATGGATAACTATAAGGAGCCTTGAAATAACCATTAAATGTCATAAGAATTAGATACATTGAAGGTGAAAAAAAAAATTATGAAATTGAGAATTAAGGGTAAAGATTTGAATTAATCAAGGGACAATATACACTTAAAAAAGAAAAATTGAAGAAAAGTAAACATGCCATCAAAATTTTATAAGAACAAACTTTTTAATGATATCTTGTTTGTCAATTTTCATACCATATGCTTGAGTGATTTCAAGTAAATTAAATATATCTTCTTTAGGGAATGAAAACTAATGTTTAAGAACATATAGAGGTTGCATTGCTGATATCATGCTAACATTAACAAAACTTAGCTACCTAAGTAATCATTTAATAATAAAATTATTCTCTTATTGCTAGACAACTACCCTATCACAAAAAGTGGTCATTGGGTGCCCTCAAAAGATTATTCACATGGAAATAACTCAATCACACTAATTGTATCCTTTCTATAAAATATCATGGAATTGTAGTTCCATGCATGACAACCCCCCTCTAGTATCAAGTTTTCTATACAAGATTGATATATCTACTAAAATGGAATAAACCTTTTAAACCTATCAAGCCACATGATATAAACACCTTGTCCCCACATTTTTGGTCAGGAAATCCTCCTCCTTCCCTTCTCCCCAATCGAAAACCCACTTAAGTTTGTTTCCTTTCTATCTACAAATTTTAAATTGTTTTGAGTTCCATGACACCCACTTCTGCTTCTTCTACCTCTAATCTTAGAAATGCTTTTGAGAGAATTGCACTACCATGTACACCTCAAGGAAGCTCAAGAGTGGAAAATGGTAGTGGAGAATATTTCTATTCATCATGACTATGTCATTAGGAATGATTAGTACACATTCTTATTCTTTCTAGTCCTTGTTCTTACATTTCGTGTATGCCCAATATTTTTGATTGTCACTAAGTTTTTCCCACTTGAATTATGTTTCTTTTTTTTTCATTTTTCATACCAAGCTGAAATTGTTTTAGCAACGACAGAATATTGCAACATAAATTGTTCAGTCCATAATAAAAGTTAACTAAACCTTGCCATTCGCAAACATTAAGCTATCCCACATTGAACCCTTAGTGTTTATGATGATTAGTCTTTTTGGTCAAGTATGGTTTCAAAAAAATTAATACTAGAGAATTGGTTCTTTTTAGGAGGGATTGTCTAAGCTCCTAAAAGTTTTATGCCCATTTGTTACAATGGGAGCCCTTAATGTGTGGCATTTCACATTTTTATGGTTCGCATCATGGTGTCTACATTTCATTTAAAATTTGAGAAAATTTATAGCATTATGTACAAGTTATCAAAGTTAAAAGACAAATAATCTAGTGGAAGAAAGTTGGTTCAATAGAGACCAGGATAAATTTAAGAAAGCACCCCCTAGGCAAAAGTGTAAAACTCTGGCGAATCAGACGTTATTTTGGGGGGAAAATTTTCATATTGATGGCGATTTTTTTTTCAAAGTAGGAAAAAAAATTAATTTGTATTGGCAATTTTTTTCTATGGTACGAAAATTCCATAAAATTCTGGCAAATAATACCTTGTCCTATGGGGAAAATATATATTGTAGGAGGCAAATGTTTTTTGTTTAAAGGAACAAATAAATAAGTGTATGGGCAAAAATTTTTACTCTAAAGGAAAAATTATTTAAGTGTATTGGCGATTTTTATCCACCATTTGAAAACTATTTGATTTGTTTGGCTAATATTTCATTATTTATGGAAAAATATAAATTTAATTAGTGATTTCATGAATTCATTGCCAGTAGTAGACAAGGCATGTCACATCTTATCACATTGACTTTGAACTTTGCATGATGTATTGATAAGCATGACCTCATTGATACGTCACACGTACCTAAAATCAATCAATGGTTTTAAACCGTTCAATGATTGTAGATCAATCACTGAAGTTTTATTTCGGCCCAAATTTTGGAAGAGAATGTAGTTCTCCAAAAAGTTCCCGGAATGGAATTGGATTCAATAGACATGTATCAAATGTCATGGTTGATAATGTTGGTCATTTAATATATGTCTTGTCACTAACTACAATCTACTCTGTCCCCACGACTTCAGCACGACTTCCAATATTGTATTTGGTACTGGTTTAGAGTTTTTTCCAATTTGGCACACTAGTGCAATTATGGGAAAGATTTGGAGAGATATACAAAAGATTTAAAGAAATTTAAAGGAATTAATACGGTTAGTGAATAAATTATTAGAATCAAGAGCTTCAACTATATATAGACGAGCTCTGCTTCTTTCATCTTTAATTAGCCTTTGGTAGATAAGTCAATGGAGCTTGTGGTAGTTAAATTCTACCTCTGGTTTAGGTCTATAGTCTCAAGTTGTACATAATTTGGTATTCTGATTTCTCAAGATGGAAACTCCTATCCACTTGAGAAGCATGTTTGCGGAGGACCAGAGGACATATTTGTGCTCCGTTAGAGACCCAACCCTCTAATTAGTTTGTAAGGAGGTTGGGATGTTCACTAATGAGGCTATGAGGATGGTGTTGGGCAAAGAGTTTTTGTGAAATGAAAATAGATACCGTGTTAACATGGACGTTACGTCTCGGTTCTTGGTGTCTCTTCTAGACATTGGAGGAGACAAGGTGGATATGTTGTTGTTGTTAAGGAAGGTGTTTAAAGAAGACTTCCTTAGCAACAACATTATTGTTGTCATCTTTGCAAAAGTAGGGGAGGGGATCCCTTGGGCAAATGAATTAACCAAGCTTCTCCTCCCTGACCAAACAGTAGCTAGGGAACCTTTTCTTTTGAACCTAAATGCAGAGCAATTGACACATCATAATAAATGGGCATGAACTGGTAGGGACTTTCTCTGGAAATGGTTTCTCCTCGATGACTTTCCAGACTACAGATGACTTGAAGAAATCTCATATCTTATAATGTCTGAAGAATTCTACATAGAGGGAGGGCAAGATTCTTATGGTAAACCATGAATGTGTCCACTGCCTATGCCCTAGCCCTGACCCCCTAGTAGTTTTGTTTTTTTGGCTATTTCCTCGTAACCTTACTTATTTTGGCTTTAAATTTTTTGAGGGACTCGGACATGTAAAAATTCTAAATTTGTGAAACATATATATTAATGATAATTCTGCAAATTCCGGTTCGTTTCAGTTTGCCTCTTATGGATATAAAAATGCTTTCTATTTCATTTTATTATTTGTTGCTGCCATCATGCCATGGCAGGATACTTAGCATAATCATTATGTTTTGAAATATCTTAAATAGTTATTAATTTGTGTGGATAGAAGATTTAATTTTCACCATAAAAAAATAGGAGGTCTATTCTAATTTCTTCTCTAAAGTTAAAGAACAAACTCAGTGTCACTTCTGAGATGACCTTTTCTAAAAGATATTTGAAGTGCTTGACAAAGAAGTATTTAAAAAAACATAATGTCAGGGATTGGCTGCAAGTGATAGCATCCAATACGGATCACATTGTCTATGAGCTGCATTATTTCAATATTTTGTTAAACAATGGAAATGAATTTAATATTGTGATCTTTTTTATGTAATGTTTCTTCCTCTAGATTTTAAAATAAAAACAAAAAATCTAGTTCGTTTCATTAATTATTTGTACATTGATTATCATTGATTATAAATATATTAAAAAAAGATGTTTATCTCACGAAAAACAAGTGAATTAAAAGTCCAACTAACTTTTTGTAATTTTTTCTCCATAATTTCAATATAAAAAAAAAGTCCAATTAACTAGGTACATGGACATGTATTTACGGTCCTCTTGAATATAATTCAAAGCGTAACTTAAAATATAATTCACATAGTTAATATATTTTTTTGAATATGTTTTAAAAGTTTTATTTTCGGAGTTAACAATTCCTATAGATTTCATAACATCCCCTAAAATCATTTATATTTAATTTGTTAAGGTGGATTTTAAAGTTTATTCTTTAAAATAATTTAATAAATATATAAATTAACAAAAAATAATCTAAATATTTAAAACCGATTTAATAAATTTATATAATTAAATAAAAATTAATTTAAATGTTTTAAATTAATTGAATTATATCCCTTTAGAGAAGTCACCTTCTTATCACTAATTTCCAGTTTATCAAAGGTTACTAAGGCTTTCAAATCAACATCCAATGTGTAATTTTAGGGTAATGTATAATATTAAACTTCAATTATGCTTAAAAAATATCCTCTCATTAAAATCTTATAACACAAAAAATAAAATAAAATATTCTAAGAGAATATAAAATAAAATAGAGAACATAAAATCTTTATTGATCGGTTTATACTGCTTTATTATATTATAGTTATTCATCTTTTCATTTATATTTTTTATACTCATATGTATATATTTTGTTTTGTAAATTCTATTATTTTATTTTTTATTTTTATGTATTTTCTATTGTTTTCTTTATATATATATATATATACGTACACACACACACATATATATACACATATATGTAATATATATACATATATATATATGTATACACACACACACACATATATATATATATATGTATATATATATATATATATATATGTATATATATGTATACATATGTATACATATGTATGATATATATGTATACATATGTACATATATATATATACACACACACATATATATATGTATATATATATATATATATATGTATATATATGTATATATATACATATATATATCTATATAGATATATATACATATATATGTGTGTATATATACATATTTACATATACCTACATGTATATATGTATATATATATATATATACATGTATGTATATGTATGTATGTATATGCATATATACATTTATATATACACACATATATACATATATGCATATATATGTATACACACACACATATATATGTACATATATATACAGATATGTATATGTATGTATATATATACAGATATGTATATATATGTATATGTGTGTGTGTGTGTATGTGTGTGTGTTTGTATATATATATATATATATATATATCTGTGTGTGTGTGTGTGTGTGCGCATGCATGTGTATATAGATGTGTATATATATATATATTATTTGTGTCAATGTTCCATTGATCTTTTATACATTTATTTAATTATTTATCTCTATTCTGTTTCTCTCTCAGATATTATATTACTCATATGTGTATGATTATAATCTCTCACATACTCTATTACTCATCTATGTATGATTATAAAATTATACCTGGTCTATAGTGGCAACGACTATGCAACCCTTACATTGCACCATTCAAAAAACTGCAACATACATCATAACTACTAGTTAACCATTACTAATGCTGGAAAATATCCTTAAAGATATTTAAGGGTTGTGTAGCCATTTGCATCTAGAGTAATACATTTATTATTTAGATCCTTAATTATCTCATCCACTTTCTATTGCCAACGCAACATGCTATTTTATGATTTGGAACTAGGCTGGCTTTGACAAAATAATGATGATACGCATTACTCATTCTCTATTGTCGAGGAATGAATATGGATCTTGTCATTCCGGTGGCGGCCTTTGAAGATGGTTGTTGATTTCCCTTCTACGTGGACGATCTTGATTCCTGACCTTGTCCCGTCCCTTGTTGCATATAAGGCTTATGCATAGAGGTTGATAATCACAACTCACACATATTTATGATAAGTCCCCTCAGAATTTATTACTCAAGGTAAGATTTCACCTTTAAATTCAACATTAAGGTGACATTTGATCGCACCTTGATGTGTGAGATTACGCTCACAAAGCTCCCTATTGTAGATGGATACTCTGATAAGACTCAAAAGATCGAAAAGGAAAATGGCCTTCTTGGGAGAGATTACAAATGAAAGATTGCATGGCATCTTGCAGGATCTATATGAAGTAGTTATTCATGTAGTGGCCAAGATATTAGGAAATGATTTCATGAAAAGTGATGACAAGACAAGGGCTAATCCTGATATTACTACAATGTTTCTTGTGCTTGCCATGTACATCGAGTGGGATAGAGATGTGGTTGAGTGAATCTGCGGGGAGGTTTTCAGCCGAGCAATCCTTGTGGAATTAGATAGAGTGTTGGTTAATATTGATGATGAATTAACTATTCCCAAACCAATTCACTATGATATCTTTATACTAAACAACCATTTGGTCCCAAGGATGCCTATTCTGACAATTTATGATGCAAGTGAATTTGCATTGAGGAGAGCTGAAATTAGCTCTTTCATTTCCAAGGACCCAGTCGTGAGGATTGGTCTAGTAACTACCTCATAGAGGAAGGGATTTGGGTAAATGAGAAACCAAAAATTTTGGCCAGGGCATAGGCTTGGCTTAATGGGTATCCCGAGATAGAATATTGTTAAAATAGTTATAAAATTTAAACCCTCGAAATGCTATTTTTTCTTTAATATATTATCTCTATCAGACTTTGAAGTGATATAGTTTAATAGTAACTTTGAACTTTTATAGTTAATCATACTTGATATAAATAGGTAATCATACATGGGTATTTTAGTAATTTGAATGCATTCTACATTATGCTTTTGATAATTCCTAACTGTTAAAGTTGTCTAATTAATGATCACTATGGATTCATATACTTTGTTTTATAAGAATATGTTTTACTAACAACTTCTAGAGGAGATTGTAGAAGAATTATTGAGTGGTTTTTGCAGGACCATGGCAGGAAGAGTGGAAGCTAACTGAAAAAGAATAGACATCAATGAACAAGCTTAGAATATAGAGTGATTCATATCATTAGATAATGAAAGGATAATCCTTAGTTGATGTAATATAATGTTATGTATAATAATGTAATAGATCACTGGACATGTAAATGGGGAGCTAAATTTTAAATGCTCGCCTTAGTTCTTCCGCTAAATCCAAGGTGAAGAAACTTTGTAATTTATATTGATTTAGGATGTTTTGGAATTATGCTTGACTTAATAGTCCTAGGCAAGACCAAAGGTTTTCTTGACCTTGTTCTTTCCTACCGGTGCTTGCATTGAATGGAGTTTGTTAAATGTAGCATTTTATTAATTATTAATAAAATTGCGACCCTTGGCCTTTTACCGATCCAAAAAGAAAATCTTGTTTCCATATAGATAAATATTACTTTACTATTTTATAGAAATTATAATTATATATGCTTTCATTAATTTTTTTTTATCAATAATTTTATAATTTTATTAATATATAAGAAAGATACAAAATATGGTGGGCAATTTTATCTTTTTACCATGCACAAAACCACGAGACTACTAAACAACTATTCTAAACCCCTGTTCCAAACCAACCCTAATTTGGATGACATAGCAGAACTCGTCCAACTATCCAAAGTTAAATAATTTTAAATTTCAAAGCATATACATAAGAGAAGAAAGGGGATTAACCCCCAAGGAGAACATGTAGGGCACATATCAAAAAGAACATCAAACCAGAGAGCACTAGGACTCTTCAAGAGAAGAAAGACCTAGCAGGTGACAAAGCTTCGGGTCCTCTATAACACTAGCCACTACCTTGGAGGCGTGCTTAGTTGCCTCTCTTGGGCGCATCTCTCTTCCAACTTTAGCTTGAACAATCACATGTAGGGAATGGAGGTATTCCTTCGTATGCACAAGCTTGGCGCATAATTTCACTGCTACCCATCCACATCTGGCCCATCTTGTACACCTCCTCATCAACCATTCCTCTTGCCACCTAAAAAATGGGATAGTAGCCACCCTCTCTGAGATCCCTTCGACAGGAGTTAGTCCCACCTCCGACACCACCCTCACAATTATTGCGTCCAAATTCAATAGGTTGTCTTCCTCGATGATGGTGGTGAGGGTGTTCTGCACCTTAAACACCTCCTCCTCAATGTAAAAGCTCCACGCTGCTATGAGGGCCAAAATATCATTATTAGTTGGATCGCGATGCCCTACATAGGCAATGTCTTCACAAAAGATAAGCTTCACTACATCAACAAGCTTTTTATCCTTACATTTGAAGAAGCCTTTCAATATTTTGTCTATCACCTTCACCACAAATGGGACAAGCTTCTTGTTAGAGGAGAAGAAGAAATTCTCCATTGCCGATTTCAATTCTCTCCTTCACCAAACTAGTCTCTCTAAGAGGAATTTCCCACTACCACACACAACCTTAGTATTATCCCTAAAGGGACGCTTTAACACACCTCAGGATTAGCCCTAAAGGAACGCTTTCATTAATATAATTTATACTTTAAAATTGAATATTTTAAAAAAATATTTCCAATACATTACAATATATTATATTATATCTTATTTATCATGTATTGATTCATAGGCTAATAGAAAGTTATTTTACTACAATATGTAGATATTATAATACTATAAAGGCAAGTACTAGCCACTACGTGGCCTTTGTTTAATTAGAAAAAAGTTTAATTGTCTAATTTCTTTTCAAGAAATGAATTAAATCCATCTAAGTCTCAGACCATCACTTTTATAAACAATTTGAAAATTAAATCCATCGGAGTCTCAGACCATGCCTTTTCATGAGCAACGCGCATAGATCAATGTTGTAAGGTGGATTTCAGACCAAAAGTGGAAACGATACTTTTTTTCAAACTTCACCCAGAAACACCAACCACCTATGGGATGATGAAGTGTCACTATTTTTGGTGACATGGCCTAAAAATGGCAAAAGTCCTGGGAACGATGACAACTGACAATAGATACCATCGTCTATTGGATGAGCATAGATCAACGACTTAGGGTGGATTTCAGCCCGAATGTGCGAAATAAACAATTTTTTGAGAAATTCGCCCAGAATTGAACATTTTACATTTAATTAACTATAATTCATCTAAAAAAGCTCTATTTCGGGTGGAAGTTGAAAAGGATTAAAAAGACTTCAAAAATAGTTCGGAAAACTGACTCGTGTCTAGTGATGTGGTCGAAAAATGCCAAAAGTCCTGGGACCCATGACAACTGACAACAAATACCATCATCCATTGGATGAGCACAAATCAAAGACTTAGGGTGGATTTTGGCCCGAATGTGAGAAGTAAACACATTTTTGAGAACTTTGACCCGAATTGAACGTTTTACATTTAATTAACTATAATTAAGTCTAATAAGCTCTATTTCAGAAAGAAGTTGAAAATGATTAAAAAGACTTTAAAAATAGTCTAGAAAAGTGACTCGTGTCTGGTGATGTGTCCACTATCCTCAAAATTTAGACCAAAGCAATGAATGTTTTGTCCTTTGGTGGTGAATAGATATTAATAATAATTTATAAAATTACAACAAGATTCTAGAAATTTTTCCCTTTAGGTATAACTTTTGAAATTTTCAATGTTTTCAAAATAAGTGACTCATAATCGAATTTAATTTCCTAGAAAAACCAGTAAATCCAAGGAGATTCAAAAATGACTACAAGATTGAGGAATGCAACAGATTTTGTATGCGCCAATCTAGTGAAATATAAATTTAGGGTAAAATTTAGAACACCTACATCCTACATTTTTTATTTTTTTGAATCTCGTGGTTCAATTTGAGGGTTATCTTTTTCAGGCTTGTATTGGGAATTATTTTGAACCATTCATAGTAATAGTGATGGGGAAATGTGAAAGCAATAGTTCAACAAAAGGCCAAGTGAATAAAAAAATATACCTAACCAAACTAGTTAAAACATTAGGTTTTATTGATAAATACCATGATATTTATGACCCTGCTATCCATAGTAAAAAGTGTATATAGAAATTAGATATATATTGTTTAATAAGGTGGGAGATCCAAATAGGGCAAAATTTACTGTTTTCAACACAATGTTAAAATAAAGTACAAATAAAATTGCATTGCGAGATGCTGGATTGGGAAGCATGGTGTTACCTAAAGTATTCCCTTGCCCTAAATATTTCATGGTCTGCACCAAAAATTATGATGAAGATAAAAAAGAAATTGTCAATAAAAATGGAAAAGAGGAAATTCTATCCATAACCGAGGGAGAATTTGCTCATTTGTTGAACCTAGGGTTTGAAGCACAAAACTCAAATGTCCACATTGACCTAGAAAAGCTGGCAGAGAAATATGAGAGTCTCGATCCAAGTCATAGATATTGATTTATCAGAGCTCTAATAGTGTGTGGTACTCCATTGGACTGAAATCATAAGCCTCCTTATGATTATAACATTTTTTTACCATGGGTTCAGGATACTATTTCCTTGCTAACATTTTGCTTGGATTGGAAAACGATAGGGAAGTGGGTGCTCGCTTTCTTGAAATAATTTTTAATATCTATTGTCTAAGTCAACTAGTAAGATATAATTTGGTTGAGAACATTGTTAAATCCATACAAAAACAATTACTAATGATCAAAAACGGTTCCTATAGGACATTTAGGTTCTCATCCTACTTGTGTTATCTTCTTCTATCCAAGTATCATGCAATATTCAAGATCAATAATTGTCACATTGTGAACTATAATATTGATGAGAAGCCTCAAAACAAAATAGAGTGTCCAATATATGAATGGACACCTAAGATAAGGATGGATGATAATAGAAAAAAAAACTTCAACCATTTTTTAGACTTCTTTTTGGCACCAATGTTTCATGTAATAACAACCACTCCAATGCCTAAATTTCCTGGGTCTTATAGAGATTGCATTTAACTCAAAAGTCAAATATAATTGGCTAACTAGTTCTTAATGGAATAATACATTGTGTTAAGGTTCTCCAGATTAGGAGTAAAACCCTACAAAATTTGAATACATGTGACAGAGAGGGTATTTGCATTAGAATATGTATGACAGTTGGAGAGAATAGATAGGCTCTTTCATGGTCAGCAGAAGAAGAGAATATTTCCTTCCTTGCCTTTCTCATGTGGAGGGTTCACATTTGAGAGAAAAGCATTCAATGTGGCACATGATTTTTTCATAGATTTTAGCTTTAGTGATAAGGGTCTCTGGCAGTATGATCCAATTGGTGTAGTTCAAGTAAGGCTTCAGAAAAATGGGAACTCTTTAGAGTTATGTAAACATGAAAGCAAAAAATTGCTAGAAAAGCTCAGAAACATGGACTCCTAGGATGAGAAAAAAAAAATGGAGAAAATTATCGCTGACAATAAAATTTCAACAAGACAATTGTCATCACAAATTATGGCATTGCACACCAAGAGGACAATAGAGAAATGCATCCAAAATATGAGGTCCTACAATTTCTACCAAAAATCTTCTAATCCATATAACAAATCTATTCCCAAAACAATTCTATAGGAATGTAAAGACAAATTTTGGACTAGTGAAAATTTTAGTGGCTAATATTCGCCAATTGGCTAGTTTTTGAAATTTGGGAATCAAATTTGGCTAATAATTCCAACTTTTAAGGTGACTTAAATCGCCATATTTTTAAAAAAATTTATTTTAATGTTATTTAAATCACCAAAGAATTTATTTTTTTAATTTTTTAAATTAAAGATTCGTCACAATATTTAATACATGATTGGATCAGATTCACCAACAATTTATAATTTATTGTAGAAATCCAAATTAATTCACCAATAATATATCATAATTATTAGTTACTTTAGGGTTATATCAACAATCTTTTGTTTCCACCATTGATTTAAAATATAATCTAATGACCTTCATTGTATTCCATGAGGTAAAATTTACCTACAAGTTGTAATGCTCGTGTTGTTTGAAATTGCTTTTGAATTGTTGACTTCAGTGAAAACCAATGGTCTAAAAGCAATTTTCGGCCCCATGAGTATCACAAATTGTTTGTAAATTTTATCTCACAAAAAAGAAAGAGAGCTATTAGATTATTTTAAGTTAATGGTAGAAACCAAATAAAGTATAGTCTAACCCTTAACCTCATTAATGATTTCAATCTTCATGCCTTTACTTTTTTATAAATTATTATTTTTAAATGAAAGGAAATGCAATAGTAATTAATGCATACAATGATTATTTTCCAAGATTCGCCAATATTTTCTACCAAAAAAAATTGATATAAACAAATTCGCCGATAAAATTTATTTATTTTTTTTTAGAAAAAGGAAAGATTCGCCACGAAACATTATTATTATTTTTAGAAAAAATAAATATTCGCCAAGATTTTATACAATTTTTTGAGGGTTGGTTTCTTAAAGTTATCATTGTTTTGGAATCAAACCAAAATAAATAATTTTTGGACTATGAGGAAGAATCTCGATGAACCAAAGACCAGTGGAGAATTTGAGTCCATCGACGAGGATGAAATGTTTAGAAAATTGTGGAATATGGAGCATCCCACAATAACTACTAGAGTCCGTACAATATTTGGTGGAGTCAATGAGTCCATGAAATAAAAATATAGCAAAGGATCAAATATTGTGGAAAAAATTGGTTTTAAAGGTGGTGGTCTAGGTCCCACAGGAGAAGGAATTTTGTTTCCACTTGAGTTACAACTTCTATCAGATTCAAAATCAAAAGCTCCTGTTAAACTAGTCATTGGACTTGATTCGTCAGATTCATCATGAAAAAGTTTTACTCATTACCCTCCAGCTCCACCTACATTTGTTAGAGGTTAAAATCCACACCCACCACCACATCATGGTATTCCTATTGGTGGTGAATCAATTGCCACTGCCACTAGTGGGGAATCTAGGGATACTAATCCTATTAGTGTTCAGTCATCTGCCACTATGACTGGTGAGGTTGGCATGGGTACTATTATTGATACAATTTCTCTTAGTATTGGACAGGTGAAACAATAAAATATCTCTCGTAAGTGGCCACTAGTGGTAGATACTCATACTATGTAGAATCATATATCAAGTGCCACTGCCTCTATAAAACTATCATTTGCAACTTCAAAACAGACCCCTCAAAAGACTAGAAAAACTACACATGCAAGTGACAGTAGGATATGATTAGGAATGGACGTTGGTACTCCTCATAATGCATTAGTTAAAACCACAAGCATAGGTGGAACTGGAGCCTCTTCTATTTTACCTTTCAAACTTTTAATTGCTTCAGCATTTCCATATTTTCAATCATGTGATTACTATGAAAAATGTGAACACACAAAAAATCACGTGATGCCTAAAAGTGGAAATTTTTTCCTTCGGGGTCATATGGTGTCCCATGACCCCTTAGGACAACATCTAACCCATAATGACACAATTTGGTGTCTTAAGGGGTCATATAGTGTCCTAAGGGGTTGTAGGACGTAATATGACCTCTTAGGACACCATAGCACCCCTAAGGACACCATATGGTGTCATAAGGGGTCATATGATGCATAATGACATTATATAGAGTTGTAATGGGTCATCTTGTGTCCTAAGGGATCATATGGTGTCTTAAAGGGGTCATATGACATAATATGACCCATAACGACATAATTTGGTATCTGAAGTGGTCATATGGTGTTCGAAGGGGTTGTAGGATACAATATGACCTCATAGGACACCATAGGACCCATAACGACCCAGTATGGTGTCTTAAGGGGTCATATGGTGTCCTAAGGGGTTGTAGTATATAATATGACCCCTTAGGACACCATAGGACCTATAACGACCCAATATGGTGTCATAAGGGGTCATATGGTTTCCTAAGGGGTTTTAGGACATAATATGACCCTTTAGGGCACCATATTACCCCTAACAACACCATATGGTGTCGTAAGGGGTCGTATGTTGTCCTTAGGGGTCATATGGTGTCTCATGACCCCTTAGGACACCATATGACCCATAATGACACAACTTGGTATCTTAAGGGGTCATATGGTGTCCTAAGGGGTCGTAGGACACAATATGACCCCTTAGGACATCATAGAACCCATAAAGACCCAATATGGTGTTGTACAGGGTCATATGGTACCCTAAGGGTTTGTAGGACACAATATGACCCCTTAGGAAACCATATGACCCCTAACGAAACCATATGGTGTCATAAGGGGTTGTATTTTGTCCTTAGGGGTCATATGGTGTCCCATGACCCCTTAGGACACCATATGACCTATAACGATAGAATTTGGTGTCTTAAGGAATCATATGGTGTCCAAAGGGGTCGTAGGACACAATATGACCCCTTAGGACACCATAGGACCCACAACAACCTAATATGTTGTCATAAGGGGTCGTATGTTGTCCTTAGGGGTCATATGGTGTCCTGTGACCCCTTAGGACTTAATATAACCAATAACAACACAATTTGGTGTCTTAAGGGGTCATATGGTGTTCTAAGGGATCACAGGACATAATATGACCCCTTAGGAAACCATAGGACCCATAATGACCCAATATAGTGTCTTAAGGGGTCATATGGTGTCGTAAGGGGTTGTAGGACACAATACGACCCCTGAAGTCACCATAGGACCCCTAACGACACCATATGCTGTCATAAGAGGTTATCTGACCCATAACAATACCATATAGAGTTGTAAAGGGTCATATTGTGTCCTAAGGGGTCATATGGTGTCTTAAAGGGGTCATATGACATAATATGACCCATTAAGACACAATATGACCCATAACGACATAATTTGGTGTCTTAAGGGGTCATATAGTGTCCTAAGGGGTCAAAGGACACAATATGACCCCTTAGGACACTATAGGACCCATAACGACCCATTATGGCCTCTTAAGGGGTCATATGGTATCTTAAGGGGTCATAGGGCACAATATTACCCCTTAGGACACCATAGGACCCATAACGACCCAATATGGTGTCGGAAGGTGTCATATGGTGTCCTAAGGGGTCGTAGGACACAATATGACCCCTAACAACACCATATGGTGTCATAAAGGGTCGTATGCTGCCCTTAGTGGTCATATGGTGTCCCATGACCCCTTAGGACACCATATGACCCATAACAACACAATTTGGTGTCTTAAGGGGTCATATGGTGTCTTAAGGGGCCGTAGGACACAATATGACCCCCGAGGACACCATATGACCCCTTAAGACACTAAATTGTGTTGTTAGGGGTCATATGGTGTCCTAAGGGGTAATAGGACACAATATGATCCGCTCTCTCTCTCTCCCCTAATCTCTCTCTCTCTCTCCCCCCACTCCCACCTCTTCGTCTCCCTCTCCCTAATATCATATACTAATTTATTTATAAATTAATATATTAAATTATTATATATTAATATATTAATAAACAATACATTAATTATGTGAAAATTTAGTTAGTGAATTTACTTATTAAAATTGGATATCTGATTTTTGTTGTACAATTTTCAAATTTCAAATTTTTGCTTGGGAATGCTTTGGGATTTGGCTTGGAAGTGACAAGCCTGGAAAGTCAACCAAAAAAACATGTTTTTTTGTATTCCTTGATTTTCTAGACTTTACACTAGTGGCTAACGACTTTTTTTGTAGCCAAAATTGATAAAACGATACGGGTTTTTAAAGGATATTCTCATATTTCCAACAATATAAGGCTTGTCTTATTTCGACTTTAATAAATAATTATTATTTATTTTCTAATTGAATTCTGACAATAGTCTTGATTGATAGACTGATTGAAAAACACTCATAACTTTCAAATGTTATAACATTTTTGAATTTGAAACATGCCTCAGATCATATGCTTTGTCTACTATAGGGAAAAAAATTTAAAAATTAAATTTCATAAGGTTTTGACCAAGTTAAGGTGGTTAGATGTAGGAGTTTCTGAATTTATGAAAAGTTGTAGTAAAAAATTCATAAATAATTATTTACTTTATAAATAATTATAAAAAAATATGTATCACATCCGAACATGAGTCTAATAATTATATTGTAAATATCATAAAAAAATATTATGATTTGATTGTGATTAGGGTGGTCAGACATACGTCTACTTCTTATCTTTTTCTTGAAATTTGAGTACCACTGCATTGAAATTTGAAATTTTCATTAAATAGGATTTTTTTTTTCTAAAAAAAACCTAGTAGCTTAGAAACTAAATTCAATTTTCTATAGATTCTCTTCTTACATATTTTAAAAATAATGTTCACAACTTATTCAAATTTTCATGTCAAGTTGCATAACTCTGATTTTCTGAAATTTCATTGCCACTTAAGGGCCTGTTTTGGCACACCATGATCCTGGACATACCCATTTGTTGTATTCGACTCAAACTAGACAAGATATTATGAATGTTGTGTGTCTTTTTGCTAGGTTTCAAGCTGATCCTAAGGAATCTCATGTTGTTGTGAATTTTTTTTTCAGATATTAGAAAGGGACAATTGATTCTAGTTTGTGGTGTCCTAGAGATGATGATTTCACTTTGAGTACTTTAATGATGCTGATTGGTTAGGTGATGTTGATGAAAAAAAGAGTACTAGTGGTGGTGCATTTTTCTTGGGTAAGAGATTGGTTTCATGGATGAGTAAGAAGCAAAATTTTATATTTTTGTGTACTATAGAAGTTGAATACATTACTGCTGCTAGCAATTGTACCTGGGTAATTTGGATGAAGCAGATGTTAAAGGATATCAGAGTTATTTTTGATGAGCCTATTGCTATATACTATGACAGTTCAAGTTCTATGAATATTTCTAAGAATCTGGTGTTGCATTCAAAGACTAAGCATATATAAATCAAGTTTCATTTCTTGAGAAAGAAGGTGAATGAGAAGGAAGTCATAATAGAGTATGTCTCTACAAAGGAATAGATTGCAAATATCTTTAGGAAGCCTTTCCCTAAAGATACCTTTGAGTATCTCAAAGAGAAGCTAGGGGTGATTTCCCCTACTGATGAGAACTAAGATGCATAGAGTTGCATCAGTTCAGTGGAATTAACAGAGATATCTTGTGATCCAAATTGATAAGTGAGGTTGCTACTCAGGGGGAGTAGTCAGTGTGTGGCTCACTTGTTCAGATTTGTGTGTTTATCCTAAGGGGGAGAGACTATCTTGCAATGTGAGAGAATAATATGTTGTATGTGCCTTTTGCATTGATGTCAAAGGGGGAGAGAAGCATGTGAAAAACCTTATGGGGGAGAGAAGCATGAGAAAAAATGTTATATCCTGTGCTGATCTCAAGGGGAGATTTTTGTGAGTTATGAGAAGATTGTTGGTTGTTGTTTTATTTCTTTGCATTTATTGTTTTTCACATCCATATGTTGCCATCAATGCCAAAGGGGGAGATTTTTGGATATTTCTAAGAAGTTTGCTGGAATGATGTGTTGTCATTGATGTCAAAATATTCTTCTGTGTATTCCAATGTTGCAGTTAGATTGAATGAGTTGGTTTGGTCAGTGTGTTACAATTGAGCTATTGCAATTTAATGGGTTTAGAGATACTTATCTCTAGTTGATTCAGTAGAAGTTTTTGAGGTTCGCATGATGATTTGATTGAGTTGAGAGATCTAGTATTATGGTTGATATTCAGTTGTTCATGTAGGATTTGAGAAATACAAATCCACAGAACCCAAAAGAAACCTGCATGCAAGAAACCTGTCACAGAGAAAGAGAGAGAACGAATACAAGGGTTTTGGCTTTGACAAAGAGAAAAGATGTATTATCAGAGAAAAAATGAATCAAGAATATGAATAATACAAGAGATCAATCCTTATAAAGGAGATCAACACCAAAAGGAAAACCTAACCCTAAGGTGTGAGCATTTAATAATTAAATATTAATTATTAAATGACTAATGTATACATAAAGAGAAATCTTAAGAGGAGAGCAAAGTTAATTAATTACTTTACTCTAAAACCCCCCCTTAAGATGAGATACAATGCAACTACAAACAATGCAGAAGAAAGCAAAGGAACTACAATGCAAAAGAGGGTCCCGGCAACAAGGCCTGATCAGGTACCCGAATACAAGAAAATCTCTATAAAGTGGAGTAAAGGAGAAAACCCAATGGGAAAAAAATCCTCTCCAAAAAGAGATAAAGAATCATGCTGAAAAGAAATCATGAAGGAAGGAAGGCCTCACTGAGACCCCCCAAGGACAACTTCCTTCACCCCAAGCAGTGAGTGCAACTGAAGATAGCGCGGAGATGCCAAAGGTTTAGTGAAGATGCCAGCAACCTGCTCCTCTATAGGAATGTACTCCAAGATGAGAGAACCATCCTGAATCAACTGCCTGATGAAGTGCATGTGGATTTCAATATGCTTTGTCCGTTGATGCTCCACTGGGTTGCGAGAAATGTGAATGGCACTCTGGTTGTCACACCAAAGAATAGTGGGACAATCTCGAGGAAACCCAAACTCTGTCATCGACTGCCAAAGCCATAAAACCTCCTGACTGGCTAACACTGCTGCTCGGTACTCAGCCTCTGTAGATGATAATGCAATAGCAGACTGCTTCTTGCAAGACCATGTAATAGGACCAGAACCAAGGCAAAAAATGAAACCAGAAGTAGACTTCCGATCATTGACATCACCAGCCCAATCGGAGTCAGTAAAGCTAATGATGTGAGGGGATCCTGAAGAGTAGTGAATGCCATAATGTGTGGTGCCCCGAATATATCTCAAAATATGTTTGGCTGCTTGCCAATGGCTCTCATGAGGATCATGGGAGAACCGAGAGACAAGGCCAACGACAAAGGAAAGATCAGGATGAGAATGTGTCAGGTACAATAGATTGCCAACCAACTGCCTATATAAAGTGAGGTCTACTGAAGGAGTAGAGCAAGTGGAAGACAAAACAACACCTGACTGAAATGGAGTGGGGGCAGACTTGCAATCAAGCATGCCAAATCGCTGAAGCATATCAAGAGCATACTTCTCATGAAAAATGGAAATCCCATCCGAAGACTGAATAACTTGTAGACCCAGAAAGAAGTGCAAGAGACCAAGATCTGTCATCTCAAACTGCTCCATCAAAGCTCTCTGAACACTCTGAATCATGGAGGATGAGCTACCTGTAATGATGAGATCATCTACATATAGCACTAGAATCAAAAGATCACCCTCCTGATGCTGAATATAGACTGTGTGATCAGAATGACAGCGTGTGAAGTGCGAGGAAAGCAAGAAGGAGTCCATCTTCTCATACCAAGCCCTGGGGGCTTATTTGAGACCATACAATGAATGACAAAGTCTGCAAACCAAAGAAGTGTCCTACACAAAACCCTGAGGCTGCTCCATATAGATCTCCTCATGTAGGTCTCCATGCAAGAAGACACTCTTCACATCCATCTGAAACACTGTCCATCCCTGTGAAGCTGCAAGTTAAAGTACCAGGCGTATAGAATTCATCTTGGTGACAGGAGCAAAGGTCTCAAAGTAGTCAATACCCTCTACCTGAGAAAACCACTTCGCAACAAGACGGGCCTTATACTTATCAATAGAACCATCTGCAACATACTTGGTACGATACACCCACTTGCACCGAACCAACTTTCTTCCCTTAGGAAGAGGACAAAGATCCCAAGTATGATTCTTCATCAAAGAAGAATACTCCTCATCCATGGCCCTATCCCACTCTGGGTGTCCTGTCACCTCTGAAAACTTTTGAGGATCATCTGAAAGGGTATGACTTAAAAGACTAGAACCAGATGTCTGAGCACAAGTGTGATGACTATCTAAAGGATCACCTGCCAAAGAACCAGCTGCATCAACAGTATCACGGGCCTAGTTTGGCAAAGACGGAGCAACTGGTGGTGGTGGAGATGGTGGATCATGATCTACATCATCCTCAAGAGATAAGTAATCCTCAAGAGATGAAGAGGAAGGAGTAGGCAATGAGGGAGAAGTTGGTGATGGAGAATCCATCTGAGGATAGCACTCATCAAACTAGACATCCAGCCGAAACAAGACCTCTCCGGAATCAGGATCAAACAACATGTATGCCTTAACATCCTCACAGTAGCCAACAAATATGAGTGGTCGGCTCTTCCTCTCCATGGCTATCCGCTGAGCATCAGGAATAAATGCCCAAGCCTCACTACCAAAAACTCGGAATGTAGAAACATCAGGCTTGAAATGGGTCCAAGCCTCCTCAGGAGTCATATGTCGTAATGCCTTATGGGGCATCCGATTCTAAATATAATTGGCACAATTGACTGCCTCAGCCCAAAATGAAGAACTCATAGCTCGAGACTGTATCATACAATTTGCCATCTCCCGTAAGGTTCTGTTCTTTCTCTCAGCAACACCATTCTATTGAGGGGTATAAGGAACTATAAACTGATGCTGTAAACCATGCTTAGTGTAAAAATCTCTGAAAGCCTGATTTACATACTCCCCCCCATTATCTGTGCATATCCTCCTGATAGAAAGTCCAGATTGCTTCTCCACAAATGTCTTAAACTTCCTGAAAGAGTCAAAGACATCAGACTTGTACTTAAGAAAATACACCCATGTATGTCTGGAGAAGTCATCAATAAAAGTGAGTACATAACGGGCCCCTGAAAAAGAAGGAGTTGGAAAGGATATAAGATCACTGTGTTCCAACTCTAGGGCTGCCCTAGCACGAGAGGCTCGACCCTTAGGAAAAGGATCTCAATGATGTTTGCCAAGGACACAACCACGACATACACCATCTGTACAAGAAATCTGTGGAAGCCCAATCACAAGTGCCTGTGTACTCATCTGCTGTAGATATCTGTAATTGACATGACCAAAATGCTCATGCCAAAGCATGCTCACTGAATCTGCATGTTCTATAAGAGAGGAACCAACAGTGTCTGAACTATATAAGTGAGATGCAGAATCCACACTCCCAGTAGCCACAACCAAGTCAGGATCATGAAGATCTCGTATAACCACATCATGAGGGAAGAACTCAACTATCTTACCAGAGCCAGAGTGGCAAATCTGATAAACGGATAGAAGGTTTGTCGAAATGTCAGGAACCAAAAGCACATCCTGAAGACAACCACCATCCAATGAAACAGTACCAGAACCCTGAACAAAAAGTTGTGTTGAGTCACCAACTGCAATATGTGTAGTTCCGGTAGGGGCAAGAGCAGTGACCAAGTCCTCTGTGTGTGTCATATGGTGAGAAGCACCAGAATCTAGTATCCAAGTGGATGTGGAGGACATTGCTCGTGCAGAAAGAGCATGACCTTTCCCTGTGGGCTGTGAAGGAGGCTGTGGTGCACTGATATTATGTTGCTGCATGGCTTCCTCCAAAGCCTCTAAACGTTTTCAACACCTGGAAATGGGATGTCCTTCCTTGTCACAAAAACTGCAAGGATCACCTGATTTCTTCTTAGTCTTGGAGGAAGACTCACCAGACTTTGAAGATTTGCCCTGTTTAGAATTGGACTATGGTTTTGAATCAAACTTAGGTGGTGGCTTGGAGGGATTCTCACTATCCTCTGAATCTTTCTTAGGCTTCGGTTTCTGCTTCTATTTTCCTTTGGAGGATTGGGCTACCAATGCTTGGTTCTGTGAACCTGAAAGGGAATCCAACTGCTTAAACTTAGCTTGCTCACGAGTCAAATGATCACAAAAGACCTCAAAAGAAGGCATGACATGGCGAGCACCCAAGGCATCCATGGTGGAATAGAAGGTCGAAGAGAAGATCTGAAATGGACCCCGAAGCTTGGAGAGAATTAGTAAAATGCACTTTGTATCAGTCTTAGTCTTACCACAGCCTTGCAAGATAGATCTTTGTTGTTTGAACTTCATCAGAAAGTCCTCAATAGAAGGAAATGAATCAGGTACCAAGGAAGTTAACTCTGCCTCAAGTTGCAAAGCTCTGAACTCGTTGATAGTACCAAAAAGTCCCTCAAACTTGGTCCAAATGGCTCGAGGAGTGATACAACCCTCAAGATGAAACTGGAGACTGTCAGAAATGTGTAAAGCCATCAATCCCATAGCCTGATCGATATTGTTCCTATGCTGCATAATCTCAAAAGGACGTGTCAACTGAGGCTAAACCTCATCCAAACAGGACCATAACCCTTTTGACTAGAGAAGAGTCATCATGCAACCCTTCCAAGTGTGGTAATTATGCGGTGTGAGAGATTCAATAGGTCTGTCTGCCATCCTGTGAACTGTGCCTCAACTGCTCTAAATTTTTAATTATTATTAAGTGGTCTTTTAGAACTAGACAGAAGATGCAGAAGGGGGTTTGATTTTTTTTGTATTGGTGTTTATAAATACTGGTTTTCTAATGTAAATAACAGAAAGCAAGAGAAAACACCCCCCCACAATGCAAAAAACTAATCCCCAGTACAAACTGAAAGCCAGAAAATGATAGAAAGCAATAACGGGTTGAGACAAAATTTGGAGCACCTGAAGAATTTTCTGATGAAATAGACTGTAGATCTGGAAAGAGAACAAAACCACCTTTTTGACGCCTATTTTCTTGCAAAAAATGGAGTCCGTATGCAAAAGATATGGCTCGTGGAGTGCAAAAAACTTGTTCTAACTTTGACTGGCAAAAAACACTACAAAATGAAAAAATCAAAGAAAAAGACTTGGCGGAGGGCAGTGCGCGGGTGGAGCGCGGGCTGCGGGCAGGCGGCTGGCGGTGCGTAGGCAGTGGGTGGGCGTGGGGCGACGCGTGGGCAGGTTACCGTCGGCGGCGGTGGCCGCAGGGTGGCCGTCGGGCTGCTTGGCGGCGGCGCTGCAGTTTCACTGGCTACGCCCGGTTTTGTTTAAAAAACTATGGTTGTTATATTTTTTTATTTTTTTAAATTTTTGCCTCATTTTTCGTGCCCTAGGGCCGTACGGCCTTAGAGCAAAAAAAAAATTGCCTCCTTGTGCAACTGTGTCCAAATCGGACGAATTTTATATGGAAATAGGGGTTTTTGGGTGCTACGAGCTCAACAGTGAGGTCCGTTTGGGCTCAAAGTGAACCGAAAAAAAATACCACCCCTATTCCAAAATAAAAAACAGAAGACAAACACAGATCTAATGTAACCAAAACCTGGATCTCAAAATCTTTCAAAAGTCTGAACAAGCTGCAACAGATCTGGCTCTGATACCATGTAGGATTTGAGAAATACAAATCCACAGAACCCAAAAGAAACCTGCATGGAAGAAACCTGTCACAGAGAAAGAGAGAGAACGAATACAAGGGTTTTGGCTCTGACAAAGAGAAAAGATGTATTATCAGAGAAAAAATGAATCAAGAATATGAATAATACAAGAGATCAATCCTTATAAAGGAGATCAACACCAAAAGGAAAACCTAACCCTAAGGTGTGAGCTTTTAATAATTAAATATTAATTATTAAATGACTAATGTATGCATAAAGAGAAATCTTAAGAGGAGAGCAAAGTTAATTAATTACTTTACTCTAACAGTTCGTGTTATTTGGTATTCTAGATTGTGCTCCGCATTGCTCCTAAATTATTATATCTTGGTTTTCAGATTTGACAGAGTGTTTGGGACAATTCATACGTGTCCTCAATTCAGATGGTTCCTAATTTGTAATTTCGCAAGTTAATTTTTTAGTTTGATAGTCAGTTTGGTTGGTATTTTTGAAATTTGGTATAATGATGATGAAGAGTCTAATAATTGGTAATGTTGTGGTGACTCACGTTGCTTGTGGATGTTTCTAGATCATGTTCTATCCATGTTGATGGTCTACATTGATCATTGTACGCATTATTGATTATTTTGTTGATTTGGTGGTGTTCTTTGTGTTATGCGACATTGTTGGTGGTTGTAGTGAGTTGTGAATATTCAAGGTGTAATTATTGGAGGTGTTAAATATCTGCGGTATTGGTCTAAGTCCAAACTATATCTTAGCCGACATTGATTTAGTTCACAAGTGATATTATTGCATGTGAGGTTATTATTTTGTAATTTGTGTTGAGGGTTTAGCCGACCTTGAAACATAGGTTGATGATTTGTATAATATATATAATTTTTATATTCTGGATATTTTTGCTAGGTATTTGCATGTGCGAATACTGATTTGATCTTTCAGTTGTAGAGGAGAAGTGCGAAGAAATGTGAAGAAGTGTGGAAGAGAAGAGTTTGAGTATATGTGCTTAACCAGAACTATAACTAGGCATGAGATGATGCTATTTCATCAGTTCATGATCCTCCAGATGTAATCCAAATCTTTTTGTAAGAAAGTGAGCCTTCCCCAAGGTTGTAGACCTTCCTTTTTTGTGATTTGAGCAGTGAGCTCTACACAGTGTGCTTGAATGCATGTGCATACCCCATTGTAATATTTACACTTACTCCTAATAGGGTATTATCTCATTATGGATAGGTTACCACCGTGGTTTTTCCCTTAACCAAGTTTTCCATGTCAAAAATATTGGTGTTATTGATGTGGTGTTGATTAATGCTTTTACTGTTTATTATCATATCTAAATTTAAGTTTGATTTGTGCAGAGTTTGTGAGCAAAATGATTCACCCCTCCCTCTCAATTTGCTGCATTGTTGCCAACAATCTACTCCCATATTACTTTATTTCCATGATTAGTGCATATCCAACAAACCACAGTAAATATCTCGATGAAACCTTAACCTCTTATAGGTATTTTCTATTCTTATGCATACAAACAATTAACATTATGTTATGTGTGTGTGTGTGTGTGTCTATATGTGCACGCATATGCTCTCAAATTTTTTTGTTAATCTCACACATATCATTATATTTTCTTCATTCGACATAGGTATTCTCTTAACTTACGCATATGTGTTCCATTATATTCTTCCATACCTTTTACACACTTCAGGATTTATATTTGGTTTGTTTTAGTTAATACATTCAAATCCCACCAATATTGGCAAGAAACTGCCCTCAATAACAACATACTTTTTTGTACTATTACAATGACAATTTCCTTCAAGATCAACCATTCCTTGAAAATCAAATAGTTTCCATGTTTGTAAGTTCTGATTGACTTTTCCTCCATTTAATGAATTCAATAGCCAATTTATGTTACAAAATTTTAAAATTAATTAAATTCCTGTTTATGTTGCAATATTTCCTTGCCTTAACTTCTCGATTGCCATTTCCACTTGTAGGCATGTAACTTTTGTGTATCCTTCCCACAATTTTATCTTTCATCTATATATATCATTATATGTCCATTCTCCATTCATATCAGAAAAATTAGATGACAACCACAACATCCGATAGGTATCTACTTAACTTATACACACACATTACATTATGGCTTCCTACAAGTATTTCTCATAGTTTGTAATATCAATTTGGTTTCTTTCATTCACGACTTTCAAATTTTATATTCTTTCACCCTATTTACAAAAAATTGTATTGACATGAGTATTTTATAATTTTTCCTACAATTATATGTTGTCCCTTCATAGCTAATTTGCACAAATTCTTCATACACCACAACCACAGCTCTTTCTAAGCTACATTATATTACGACTGAGACTTATCTTTGAGTTTTAGTAAGGTTTTCTTAAATTGCTTTTATACCTACAGTTCAAATTTGATTTCTACTTACTTTACATTATGATTCTCATCATATTAAAATTGTATAATATAGGCAACTATTGATAGTGTCATACTTGTAATAGTTGCATCCCATGATGGTTCTCAAGTTAGCAATTAAATTTATCCACATACTCTTCTAATAGGTAACATAATTTTGTTTAAATAGTAATGGTTTACTCTTATTTATATATGCTCATATACTTCAGAATATTATTAATTGGTTCTTTTGTTATACTAAAAATCTCTTCTCTTGATTGTATACACTTCCTTTTTCACTTTTTCACTTACCGATACTTAAATTTAATGTTCTGAGTACCTCTCACTACCTTGGTTCTATGATATTTTGTGTTCTCCATTGTTGTTGTTGGTACATACTTGTTATGCACACATTGATAAATTGGTCGCCTCTTACATATTTCAAGTACCATAGTTCCTCCTTCTCTCATGCTATGTCAACTTTAGTAATTAATGTATATATGCACACACCAAATACACAAAATTTAGTTAATCTGTTCCAAATCACTTTTACTTCTATAAATTCATATGCCTAAATAGCCGTCCATGTTGCTAACTTAAGCATTTGCATGATTCCAGGTTGCATCTATTACTCTTCCTCCAGAAACAATCTTGATATGTTGATTATACAATATAGCCTTTTCAGTTTCCCAAGAATACTATTGTGTTTACAAATTCAATTTCTCACATACAATTTAATAACCTTTCATTTCCTTTTATTGTTGTCTCCTTTTCAATACCTATGTTCCCTTTTCTTAGTTCTCTCTTTTGCATTTCATTCAGCATGTATAAATTAACTATTCCCTAAAATACAGGTACAATGTTACACTGCAACAACCATAACATGGCTCTATCATCTTTAGACCATCACAAATTCTCGCACAAGAAGCCAACATGAATTTTCACACAATTGAATTTCACTTACATGTGTTGTCTCCATTCAATACACTATTTGTTTATTGAATTCTAATTGTTGATTTTGAATGCTTGTTTGTTGTTCAGGTTGCTATTCTACAAAAGCAATATTCAATCCTTATATACAACATCACCACTTTCGCAAACACGCTATACAAGATGCATCAACAAAAGAAAAATGTTGCTAAGTGTTACAATAATCACCGATATTTCACTTCAAACTGTATATTGACATCAACAAATTAACCAGTCCCCTAAATTTTGGTTATTTAAACAGTACAATTTAGATTCTCTTGTGTTTCCCTAGAATAAATTATGAAATACTTTGTGTCATGATTAACCATGTTAAGTTATTATACTTTTTCCCATATTCCAATCTACTGTGTTAAGTATTAATTTAAAATGATTTTCATTTTAAGACACTATTTCTCTCTATGCAAGTACATAAGCTATTATTAATTTAGCTTGCTTTCAATCTCTCAAATGTTTCACTACTAAATAGGAATCAAATTTCTCTATTTATGATGCCACATTTTTATAACCAACTTCTATAATGGCCTCATTGTTCAGATCTTTCTTTTCTTTTTCTTTTCCAAATACAAATTTTTATGTTTCAACTTACTTTAATTTCATATAAATATTACACTCATTCAACATATTAAGTAGTAAGGTTAACACATATTCACATTTTCATATATACATAATTTTCTAATACTATGTGTTACTTCTTGTCCATGTGCAAAACTCAAATCAGACATTTTAATCGACATTTTAAAAAAAAATTCAAGCATTTATCTAAAACAGTCATATCTCTTACAAAAAATATTATAATTTATTTTCCCGCCTTTACTTTCCTTAAAATCTCTTAACTAATATGGCATGGCTTTCTCTATGCAACACATAAAAAGAAATTAAAAAGTTAATGAAAGAAACCTCTATTTTAAGCTCCCAGAGTTTGCTTCAAACTTTACAAAAGATAAAAAATATTCAATAATATCCACTGCACATACAACTTTTGCAATATTAACATCTATTTGTATCATCGCTTGAACAAAAAAATCAGGCTTCTACATCCAACATATAGATAAATAATAACATATCTCCTGAACAAAAGTGAGCATTTTAATTCATTCAAGAATGGATGATTAAAGATAACCCTAAAAGAAATAACTAAAAAAGGTTCAAAAGCAAGTTTGTCTTTCTAGCTACCTCCCTTAGCAAAGTGACTATGTTTGTTTCAAACAAATGGTTCCATCCACCAATTAAATCAATATTTCAAATATGATTTTTAAATTATATATAAATAATAATCGATTTTATTAGTGCTTATGATAAGTTGAAGTATGATATTTAAATTGAATGTAAATAAAATCTATTATTATAAGTTGTTTACGTAATAAAATCTTTGTCCTCTTTGCTATATATATCATATCTGCCAATACCATAAATACTGTTTCATATATGTAAAGAATCACTTATACAAAATTTAATCACTTTCCAATTTGTTCACTGTAAAAATATAAAGTAATAACAAAAGAAAATTTGCAATGGTCTTCCAAATATATTCAATCGTCAAAGTACATAGTTTCATTTCAAATATATGTATCTATCCAACAAGCACAAACCTTTAATGTTTTCTTCTTTGTACTATGAATATGGTAATAAGCAGCCCAATAAAGTCTTGAGGTAAAGATTGATTAACATGACATGCAATATACTCATTGCTATACAACGTATGGGCTTCCCAAAAAAAAAATTAAAAATAACCATCATCATTTTGCAATTTGTATAGAAGAAAAACTTTGTCACAACCATCTATGAAGCTATGCATTTCTATATACCTTTTCTTTCATTCTTGCCAATTACATCCTTCTTGTCAAAATTTAAAACAAATCAACCATGTTTATCCATTGAAAAATATATAAGTAAAAAAATATAAAAAAAAATAAATTACCGAAGACAATTCAAAACATAATTAGTCTTCTGACCATCCACTATTATCAAACTATCTATGTTCATTTCAAACAATCACAACCATCCACCCTATTATTTGAAGAATAAAATCTAATACTGTTAGTAGAAAAAAGAAAGAAAGA